>NC_091590.1:5534102-5541602 GCF_042767895.1 Penaeus vannamei
CTTGGGCTCAGGCGTCGCCGAAGTTAAGGTCACGAATCCCGAGGTGACCTTCGACACCAACACGGACTTCAACCTCTCCTTCTTCGACCCTTCGTCGTCGCCGCCGCCCGGAGTCATCAAGAAGGAGGACTTCGACGACCGCAACTTCGACTCCGTGGCCCCGGACTCGCTCTTCTCTCCCTCGGCGGACTACTCGCCCTTCACCACCGAGGAGTCCAAGTACACCTCCTTCTCCGACACCGCCCAGCCCTACGCCCAGGACTCCGCCAGCAGCCTCAGTCCGGCCTCCACGCCCACGCTCAGCTCTCCGCTGCCGTCGCCCTCCCCGGGCCTCCTGCAGGCGCACACCGCCGTCAGTCAGATGAAGGCGCCGCTGGTCATCAAGAAAGGTACGGTGGGCCTCGTCTCGCCGCCCGCGCTGGCTGTGGGCGGGCTTTGCTATTCGTCTGTTCCTCTATCTATCTACACACATATAAATGAATATATAAATATGTAAATATAGATATGAATATGTATGTATATATATATATATATATATATATATATATATATATATATATATATGTATGCGTGTGTATACATGAGTGTGTATGTGTGTGTGCGTGTGTGTGTGTGTGTGTGTGTGTGTGTGTGTGTGTGTGTGTGTGTGTGTCTATGCGTGTGCGTTTGTGTGCCTCTCTCTCTCTCTCTCTCTCTCTCTCTCTCTCTCTCTCTCTCTCTCTCTCTCTCTCTCTCTCTCTCTCTCTCTCTCTCCCTCTCCCTCGTCCATCAAACAGATTATGTAACACAACGATAGTTAGCGTAGCAGAAACTGACCGGTTCTTCAGATCACGATAGAGGCAAAATTCACAGCCTCAAATAATTATATTTTTTTCGGTTCCCACACTGATAAACCTTCAGTGTAAAACATAAGACCAATACAGGAGAAAAGAATATCTTCACAACTCCGGGTATTTTAAGTGTCTGGATTATGTTAATTCTTTCCGTCCGTCACAAATGATTCGATGTATAAAAAAAGAATTGGATGTATTGTATTTTATTTATATGTGAAGTTATTACCACCGGTCGGGGATAACACGTACAAAAAAAAAACATAGATTTTTTTAGAGTTATTAGTGTATATCTAAGTATGGTGCGTTCGAGAGGCATTTTGATAATCTTCACCGTTTCACAATATATCGTTAATGTTTTTTTTTACAACATTGCCGTCGAGAATTGTATAGTTTTTGAATGTCTTGGTTATTTGTATATAATTCTGTTGTAGTTTGACTGATAATTTAGATATTCGTTCAGTGTGATTCGGATAATATTTGCCTCAGTATGGTTGTAAGTATATGTGCATAAGTATGACGAAGATGAAAGGAAAATGAAACAAATTGACGATATCAGGTAGACCTCTGTTGGCCTCCCCCCCCCATACCCCTCCCCCGGACGGCTCTCAGGTGCAGGTAGGTAGTTTGTCAATTTTTATATTATAAAGAACCAAACACAACCCTCATTGTAAACCTCATTCAATTATTACAAACCCAAGAATCCCTCATCTTATGAATTATAAATCCCCCCTCATGTACTGAAAGAAAGCGTATGATAATAATAAAGAGATATGAAAAAAAAATTAAACGCGAAATAAAAACTCAGGCAACCCCCTCAGCGTCGCTCTCTCAACAGGCTTAACGAAAACGAAAGTGACGATACTATTTCCACCTCTTCGGACCGGCGCCGGAGAGCCCATTCTCCCCTGGCGCACGTCGAGGTGCAGTTGTTGTTTGGGAGACTAAAAAAAAAAAAAAAAAGGAAAAAAAAAGGGAAGGAGGGGGGGATGCATTGTATTGTATATACCCGTGAAAGATGGCTGGGGATTCTTAGCTATTTGGCGGATATTTTGCGACAGTGGGTGAAGGGGTTCTTAAGGCTTCAGGTCAGAATCTACCCGTGCTTGGGGTACTTGCTGGAGCCGGGCTGACGTACTTTTGCTGGCTGTGGAGAGACGACAGCCTGGGATCCTGACACAGCCGGTGTTTTGATGCTGATGACGTTTGCTGTGGCCGCAGTGCTGACGAGGGAAGCTGACGAGGAGGTTGTAGATACGGAAATAGGTGTTATGTTGTTGTTGTAGGTGGTTTGGGGTCTTATAAAGGCACTAAATTCTTCTGTTGGCATTGCTGTGGTTCAAATGATTTATTGATTATCGGAATTAATTTAATTTATTCTGTTGTTATTAACCTTTCTGCAATAACTGCAATTGTTACAGAAGTTGGTTAAATCAAACATGATAATGCTTTTGGTTGTCAGGGTAATAGTATAATGAATAATGGTATAATCACAAGAGACTGATGTAGGGAAAGCATATCAGATTATCAATGCAATGATAAGTGTAAGTATGACAAATGTAATGTCTATTGTACGTCCACAACCACACATACGTGCATATATATGTGTATGTATATACCTCGTGTATGTATATATATATATATATATGTATATATATATATATATATATATATATATATATATATGATTATGATGATGATGTTAAAAGTCATAGTAATAACAATAATGATAAACATAATGATGATAATGACAAATACTAATTATAAAAATGATAACAATAATGGTAATGATGATAATAAAATATTAACTATAATTATAATAATAGTGATGATAATACTAATAATGATAATGATAATAATGATGATAATTATAACAATAATGATAGTAACAATGAAGATGAGAATAAGAAAGATAATGACAATTAAAATAAAGATGATTATAATAGTAATGATAATTGCAATAATAATAATAATAATGACAATAAGATATTATAATGAAATAATGATAGTGCTAGCGATAATATTACTTATAATAGTAGTAGTAATGATAATAATGATATTGATAATAACAATAATGATAATAGTAAAGATGATTGTAATAATAGTAATGATAATGATAATAACAATAGTAATAACAACAATGATAATTATGATGAATTATAATAATGATTATGATAGTGGTAATACGGATACTATTAACAACAATAGCAATGAGGATTACAGTGATTATGATGATAATGATAATAATACAACAACAACAACAGTAATCGTAATAATAATAAAATAGTAATAATAATAATTGTTATAATATTTATGATAATAATAATAATGATAATAGTGATGATAATTATCATAATGATGATCATAATGATAATAATAGTAGTAATGATGATAAAGATACTACTAATAATAATGATGATGATAATGATAGCAACAGCAACAATAATGGTAATAAAGATAATAATGATGACCATAGTGATTATGATAAAAGATGATAATGATAGTTATAATGATAATAATAATGATAAAGATAACAATGATAATAAGTAAAAAAAATCATAATGATAGCAAATTATAAAAACAATACCAATCAAAAATACTTAACTACACTAGAACTAGAACTGTAACTAGAATAATACATGATAGATAACAAAAGGACCATAGACCGTAAAATTAAATAAAATAATTGATAAAGAATAAATTAATCATAATGGTTGAATTTATGCTAATGGGAAAATCCAAGTAACAGTAATAACTATTATTCCGATAACAGAATAATTATCAAAAAGGGTGACACTACCATAACAATATCAATGGTAATGGCAGTGATTTCCATGATGATGAGAATGATAACATCACCATTATGAATAAAAATGATGACCAAAAGAATTAGCAATAGTGGTAATGATAATGATATGATGATTATGGATAATGACGGTAATGCTGGTTGTTTATGGTGAAGATGGTAGGAGTCATGGTAATAATGTTCATAATGGCGATAAGTACATGTAATTAAGGATAATTATGATGATGAATTGTAATAGTGAGAAAAAATGAGTAGTTACTATATTACACACAAAAAATAAGAAGGAATAATAACAATAATAATGATAATAATAGTAATAGTAATGATAATTATAATAATGATAATTGGTTATGGAGTGGGAAAGTAGATTATATTATTAAAGGTAATTAAAGGAAAACTAACAATATAAATACGATATAGATATCATTAATTATAAATAACGAAAGTAAAACGCCAATCAACGATTATTCACCTTTAAACGAGTTGGAAGAATTAAATCATTCATGTCATTATGCAACACATTTTTTTTAGCTCGAGGGGGAAATGTATATGTTGTGAATATTGGTTTTCTAAACAAAGTAATATTAAGTTGTGAAGTGTTGTCATACCCCACATCTTCACGGGATTGGAAAATATATGTATAGGGACTGATGACATGGTAAGGAATCATTTATGTAACCCAAGCCTATAGTAGATAAGGAAAGTGAGTTATATGGAGCCTAGAAAATGTTTAATACCTGGCCATGAATTTATCATTAATGTCAGGATTGGGTCTGAGAACCTCGTTGATGTTGGTATCTGGCACCTGCTAACGACAGGTTTCCAACTAGTATTAAATCGTCGCCCGAGGCAGGAACATATCCCCCGTGAATACTAAGTTCAGGGCCCTTACCCTTCCCTCTCCCCCCCTCCCCCCCACCATCTCTCCTTCTCTCCCTCTCTCCTTCCTCCCCTCTCTCCCTCCTCCCCTGTCTCCCTCCTCCCCTCTCTCCCTCTTCCCCTTTCTCCCTCCTCTCTCTCTCCCTCCCCAACACTTTATTTATCTTTATTCTTGATATCTCGTATATAGTCTTTCTATAATTGCTACTCTTTTATCTCCGTTATGGCAACACTCTCTCTTCTTTTTTTTCTTTTCATTCCCTTCCTTAATGTTTCCCCATTAGTGCCTTGTATCTCCCGCTGTAATGGGCACGGTGATCACAGCAGCGTGAATGAAAAATCAGAAATGAAAACCACATGCTGAGAGAACAAAAAAAAGGAAAGAAAAAAAGGGTACTCGGAATCGACGTACTGTAGCGTTTCTCCAAGCTCTCCATTCCTTTTCCTCAAAGCGCTTTTTCGCTATTTCATAATGCGTTGAATGTTCCCCCAACGCATATATGAACCGCACGAAATGAGTAGACTCTCTATTCTTAGTTCGTTATTAGCGATACTTGTGAGCCAACAAGAGCCTGCGAGCATTTTCTCGCTCTTAACTCTGATGTCTTGCTGTAGGGCAGGTGCGGGGTGTCTGCGTGCAAGAAGGGAGTGAGCTTTTGCCTGTCTTTCCCTGTGCTTGTTCGTGAGAAATACTCTTGGGTGTAAGACAGGAAGGGGATATTGCCTCATCTTCTGAGGAGATCATTGTCTTATGCCGTTACTGAGATCATTATCCATCATGTAGCGAATATTTGCTATCTTCGAGCGAGCGTGCGTTAAAAAGGCAGTATCTAGCGCTTTTTTTCTTCCTAACGCTGCCTTTCCTAAACAACGATGAAAAATACTTGATGCTTTTGCTTTTTTCTCTCTTCCACGATGCTAAATGAGCGCAGACAGGCTCACGTCTTGAAGATGAAGGCATTTCGAAGCAAAAACAATCTAAGACATGAAGCCACATATAATTAGAACGCCGAGGAGAATATTATGGAAAATATTTACTTAGCAGAGTGACAAGGATTAACACAAAGAGACAAGGTACTGGGTCGACTCTGCCTCTGTAGCACAATCAACATCTTTGCCAAATGGTGATGATGCAAACGCGCATGAGATGAATTATCGAAGTGATGATCAAATGCCTAGAGTTGTGAGGTTGTGAACAGCTGATCTTTGATCCTGAGCTTCCTGCCGATCTGTGATTTAAAATTTATGACGATGATAAGTATAATGAAAGCAACAGGGCGATTGTAATGAATGTATGCAGCTTGTATGTTGTGGTTTTGATGTTGATGAGAAAATATACGGTATGATGGAGAGACATTGAGAAGCAAGCAATAAAGATAAGACATAAAAGAGAAAACGAAGGCAAATAACAACACATAAAACTCTAGTGAGGGTGACTGCTGATGCCTCTAACTCCCAAGCTAGGAGGAGGAGGAGAAAGAGATGGAAGAAGGGGAGGAGGAGAAAGACATGGAAGAGAAAAAGGATGAGGAGGAGAAAGACATGGAAGAGAAAAAGGAGGAAGAGGAGGAGAGAGATATGGAAAAGAAGGTAAAAGAAGTGGAAGAGGAGAGGAAGGAGGAGGAGGAGAAAGAAATGGAAGAAAAGGAGAATATAGAAGAAGATAAAGAATAGAACGAGGAAGAAGATAAAGAATAGTAAAAAGAAAAGAAACACGAGAAAGCAAGAACAGTAGAAAGAAAACAAAAACACAAGAAAGAAAAGAAAAACACCCTAAAAACACCCCAAAAAGATCCCCCAAAAATCACAAAACAAAGAAAACAAAACAGCAGCAGCATCAGGAGGACGCCAAGGAGGAGAGCGCGAGAAGCTTGCCACGAAGACATGGCTCGGCTGAGGAAGTACAGTCTCCCCTGACAGCCTGGGTCGTGCAGCCAGTCTGGTGAATGACCCCGGCTTGTACACTATAGTACGCATACGGACACGCATGTCCAGGAATGCGCACACGTGTATGTCTTCGATTTGTGGATATTACACGCTTGTATGCGAACGTGTAACAGTGTGTGTATATATATATGTGTATATATATGTGAGTGTATATATATATATATGTATATATATATATATGTGTGTGTGTGTGTGTGTGTGTGTGTGTGTGTGTGTATGTGTATGTATGTATGTATGTATATCTATATCTTTATTTCTATATAGAGATGTATTACCTTATTTTTCAAATACATATGTGTCCTTTAGTATTGCTATTATC
The DNA here is from genome assembly GCF_042767895.1 of Penaeus vannamei. Taxonomy (NCBI): domain Eukaryota; kingdom Metazoa; phylum Arthropoda; class Malacostraca; order Decapoda; family Penaeidae; genus Penaeus; species Penaeus vannamei. Next base: position 5,540,884 of record NC_091590.1, read on the forward strand.
TTTATTATTATCATTATCATTAATAATATCACTATCATCATAATTATAATCACTATTTCATTATTATCATTATCACTTTTACTCTTATTATCAGTGCTATTGTTATTATTGTCATTGTTATTATCATAATCATTATTATTGATAATAATATTGTTTTCATTGTTATTAATACCATTACTATTATCATTATTATCATTATCGTTATTGTAGTTATCATTGTCATTATTATCATCATTATCATTGTTAATATCATCATCATCATTCTTATCATTATCATCTCTATAATCATTACTATTAATTTCCATCATTATTATCATTATCACAATCATTACTATCATACTTGTTCTTGACTTTATTGACGTTGTTTCCATTATCACCTTTGCTATCATAATCATTACTCCTATCGTTATTATCACTTTTGTTATCATTATCAATATTCAAAGTAGTACTAGTAGGAACGAAGACAAATACAGAAGTCCAATCGGCACATACGCACTTACGCACACACGCATGAACGCACACACACACACACGAGCACGCATGCATTCATGCGCACACACAGAAATATATACATATACACACTTATATGTGTGTGTGTGTGTGCACATATATATATCTACAAATGTATATATATATCTTTGTGTGTGCGTGCGTGTATGTGTGTGTGTGGTTATATATAGACATATATAAATATATAAATTAATAAATATATATATATA
>NC_091590.1:5551602-5561602 GCF_042767895.1 Penaeus vannamei
CGGATGGAACGAAAGACGTGCAGATGGAACGAAAGACGTGCAGATGGAACGAAAGACGTGCAGATGGAACGAAAGACGTGCAGATGGAACGAAAGACGTGCAGATGGAACGAAAGACGTGCAGATGGAACGAAAGACTTGCAGATGGAACGAAAGACTTGCAGATGGAACGAAAGAAGTGTAGATGGAACGAAAGGCGTGCAGATGGAACGAAAGACGTGCAGATGGAACGAAAGACGTGCAGATGGAACGAAAGACTTGCAGATGGAACGAAAGACGTGCAGATGGAACGAAAGACGTGCAGATGCAACGAAAGACGTGCAGATGGAACGAAAGACGTGCAGATGCAACGAAAGACGTGCAGATGGAACGAAAGACGTGCAGATGGAACGAAAGACGTGCAGATGGAACGAAAGACGTGCAGATGGAACGAAAGACGTGCAGATGGAACCAAAGACGTGCAGATGGAACCAAAGACGTGCAGATGGAACCAAAGACGTGCAGATGGAACGAAAGACGTGCAGATGGAACGAAAGACGTGCAGATGGAACGAAAGACGTGCAGATGCAACGAAAGACGTGCAGATGGAACGAAAGACGTGCAGATGGAACGAAAGACGTGCAGATGGAACGAAAGACGTGCAGATGGAACGAAAGACGTGCAGATGGAACGAAAGACGTGCAGATGGAACGAAAGACGTGCAGATGGAACGAAAGACGTGCAGATGGAACCAAAGACGTGCAGATGGAACCAAAGACGTGCAGATGGAACCAAAGACGTGCAGATGGAACGAAAGACGTGCAGATGGAACGAAAGACGTGCAGATGGAACGAAAGACGTGCAGATGGAACGAAAGACGTGCAGATGGAACGAAAGACGTGCAGATGGAACGAAAGACGTGCAGATGGAACGAAAGACGTGCAGATGGAACGAAAGACGTGCAGATGGAACGAAAGACGTGCAGATGGAACGAAAGACGTGCAGATGGAACGAAAGACGTGCAGATGGAACGAAAGACGTGCAGATGGAACGAAAGACGTGCAGATGGAACGAAAGACGTGCGGATGGAACGAAAGACGTGCAGATGGAACCAAAGACGTGCAGATGGAACGAAAGACGTGCAGATGGAACGAAAGACGTGCAGATGGAACGAAAGACGTGCAGATGGAACGAAAGACGTGCAGATGGAACGAAAGACGTGCAGATGGAACGAAAGACGTGCAGATGGAACGAAAGACGTGCAGATGGAACGAAAGACGTGCAGATGGAACGAAAGACGTGCAGATGGAACGAAAGACGTGCAGATGGAACGAAAGACGTGCAGATGGAACGAAAGACGTGCAGATGGAACGAAAGACGTGCAGATGGAACGAAAGACGTGCAGATGGAACGAAAGACGTGCAGATGGAAACGAAAGACGTGCAGATGGAACGAAAGACGTGCAGATGGAACGAAAGACGTGCAGATGGAACGAAAGACGTGCAGATGGAACGAAAGACGTGCAGATGGAACGAAAGACGTGCAGATGCAACGAAAGACGTGCAGATGGAACGAAAGACGTGCAGATGGAACGAAAGACGTGCAGATGGAACGAAAGACGTGCAGATGGAACGAAAGACGTGCAGATGGAACGAAAGACGTGCAGATGGAACGAAAGACGTGCAGATGGAACGAAAGACGTGCAGATGGAACGAAAGACGTGCAGATGGAACCAAAGACGTGCAGATGGAACGAAAGACGTGCAGATGGAACCAAAGACGTGCAGATGGAACGAAAGACGTGCAGATGGAACCAAAGACGTGCAGATGGAACGAAAGACGTGCAGATGGAACCAAAGACGTGCAGATGGAACGAAAGACGTGCAGATGGAACCAAAGACGTGCAGATGGAACGAAAGACGTGCAGATGGAACGAAAGACGTGCAGATGGAACGAAAGACGTGCAGATGGAACGAAAGACGTGCAGATGGAACGAAAGACGTGCAGATGGAACGAAAGACGTGTAGATGGAACGAAAGACGTGCAGATGGAACGAAAGACGTGCAGATGGAACGAAAGACGTGCAGATGGAACGAAAGACGTGCAGATGGAACGAAAGACGTGCAGATGGAACCAAAGACGTGCAGATGGAACCAAAGACGTGCAGATGGAACCAAAGACGTGCAGATGGAACGAAAGACGTGCAGATGGAACGAAAGACGTGCAGATGCAACGAAAGACGTGCAGATGGAACGAAAGACGTGCAGATGGAACGAAAGACGTGCAGATGGAACGAAAGACGTGCAGATGGAACGAAAGACGTGCAGATGGAACGAAAGACGTGCAGATGGAACGAAAGACGTGCAGATGGAACGAAAGACGTGCAGATGGAACGAAAGACGTGCAGATGGAACGAAAGACGTGCAGATGGAACGAAAGACGTGCAGATGGAACGAAAGACGTGCAGATGGAACGAAAGACGTGCAGATGGAACGAAAGACGTGCAGATGGAACGAAAGACGTGCAGATGGAACGAAAGACGTGCAGATGGAACGAAAGACGTGCAGATGGAACGAAAGACGTGCAGATGGAACGAAAGACGTGCAGATGGAACGAAAGACGTGCAGATGGAACGAAAGACGTGCAGATGGAACGAAAGACGTGCAGATGGAACGAAAGACGTGCAGATGGAACGAAAGACGTGCAGATGGAACGAAAGACGTGCAGATGGAACGAAAGACGTGCAGATGGAACGAAAGACGTGCAGATGGAACGAAAGACGTGTAGATGGAACGAAAGACGTGCAGATGCAACGAAAGACGTGCAGATGGAACGAAAGACGTGCAGATGCAACGAAAGACGTGCAGATGGAACGAAAGACGTGCAGATGGAACCAAAGACGTGCAGATGGAACGAAAGACGTGCAGATGGAACGAAAGACGTGCAGATGGAACGAAAGACGTGCAGATGGAACGAAAGACGTGCGGATGGAACGAAAGACGTGTAGATGGAACGAAAGACGTGCAGATGGAACGAAAGACGTGCAGATGGAACGAAAGACGTGTAGATGGAACGAAAGACGTGCAGATGGAACGAAAGACGTGCAGATGGAACGAAAGACGTGTAGATGGAACGAAAGACTTGCAGATGGAACGAAAGACGTGTAGATGGAACGAAAGACGTGCAGATGGAACGAAAGACGTGCAGATGGAACGAAAGACGTGTAGATGGAACGAAAGACGTGTAGATGGAACGAAAGACGTGCAGATGGAACGAAAGACGTGTAGATGGAACGAAAGACGTGCAGATGGAACGAAAGACGTGTAGATGGAACGAAAGACGTGCAGATGGAACGAAAGACGTGCGGATGGAACGAAAGACATAAAGATGGAACGAAAGACGTGCAGATGGAACCAAAGACGTGCAGATGGAACGAAAGACGTGCAGATGGAACGAAAGACATAAAGATGGAACGAAAGACGTGCAGATGCAACGAAAGACGTGCAGATGGAACGAAAGACGTGCAGATGGAACGAAAGACGTGCAGATGGAACGAAAGACGTGCGGATGGAACGAAAGACGTGCAGATGGAACGAAAGACGTGCAGATGGAACGAAAGACGTGCAGATGGAACGAAAGACGTGCGGATGGAACGAAAGACGTGCAGATGGAACGAAAGACGTGCAGATGGAACGAAAGACGTGCGGATGGAACGAAAGACGTGCAGATGCAACGAAAGACGTGCAGATGGAACGAAAGACATAAAGATGGAACGAAAGACGTGCAGATGGAACGAAAGACGTGCGGATGGAACGAAAGACGTGCAGATGGAACGAAAGACATAAAGATGGAACGAAAGACGTGCAGATGGAACGAAAGACGTGCAGATGGAACGAAAGACGTGCAGATGGAACGAAAGACGTGCAGATGGAACGAAAGACGTGCAGATGGAACGAAAGACGTGCGGATGGAACGAAAGACGTGCGGATGGAACGAAAGACGTGCGGATGGAACGAAAGACGTGCAGATGGAACGAAAGACATAAAGATGGAACGAAAGACGTGCAGATGGAACGAAAGACGTGCAGATGGAACGAAAGACGTGCAGATGGAACGAAAGACGTGCAGATGGAACGAAAGACGTGCAGATGGAACGAAAGACGTGCGGATGGAACGAAAGACGTGCAGATGGAACGAAAGACGTGCGGATGGAACGAAAGACGTGCAGATGGAACGAAAGACGTGCAGATGGAACGAAAGACGTGCAGATGGAACGAAAGACGTGCAGATGGAACGAAAGACGTGCAGATGGAACGAAAGACGTGCGGATGGAACGATGATAGTACCCTGTCCCGACCAAGAAAAGGAAGGAGATGGAAGAACATGCGATAAGAGGATTAAAAAGGGGGTGAGAGAGAAGACTCGATAAGGCTCGATTTAAGAAAAAAGGGGGGAAATAAACTTGATAATTGAAGAAGGAAAGGAGAGAGAGAGAGAGGACAAAAAAGATTGGGGGAGAATAGAATAAAAAACAAAATAAAAACAACGGAATGAGATAAATGAATAAAATATAAGAAGTTATGCAGAAGTAGGAACGGGGGTGGGGGGGGTTAGGAACCTCGCCGGAAAAGGATGAAGTGATAATTAAGTAAATAATAACAACCTCAAAAGGCGAGCCAAAAGAGAGGAGAAAGAGAGAATAGTCAAGTACACCAAGTATGAAAAAATAATAAAATAAGATAAATAAACAGAAGGAGTGGAGAGAAGAGAGAAAGATGTGGTAGGAGGAGAGGGAGAGGGAGAGGGAGAAGGAGAGACAGATAGGGAGAAGGAAAGAGGGAGAGGGAGAAGGAGAGACAGAGAGGGAGAGGAGAGGCAGAGAGGGAGAAGGAGAGACAGAGAGAGGAGAAGGAGAGACAGAGGGAGAGGGAGAAGGAGAGACAGAGAGGGAGAAGGAGAGACAGAGAGGGAGAAAGAGAGACAGAGAGGGAGAGGGAGAAAGAGAGAGAAACAGAGAGAGAAGGAGAAGGAGAGACAGAGAGGGAAGGAGAGAGAGAGAGGGAGAGTGAGAGACAGAGAAGGAGAGGGAGAGACAAAAGAAGGAGAGGGAGAGACAGAGAGGAAGAGAGAGAGACAGAGGAGAAGGAGAAACAGAGAGGGAGAGGGACAGACATAGTAGGACGACTGAAAGAAAGGGAATGAGAGGGACAGAGAAAGAAGAAAACAAAAACAAAAACGAGACAAATACAAAGAAAAAGACAAAAAAAAATAACGAAAGAAAGAATGAATTAAGAAAAGAAAAAAAAGAAAAGGAGATGAAGAAAAAAGAAGAAAAAAAAACTTACGAAAGAAAGAATGAATCAAGAACAAAGAACAGAAAAGAGAAAAGGGGAGAAAAAAAAGTAAGAAATAGAAGAAAAAAGTACGAACCAGAAGAAGAAAAAAAGAAGAAATAAAATAAAGAAACAGAGAAAAACCCGAATAAAAAAATAAAAAAAAACAAATAAAAGAGAGAAATACAAAAGGCATTGCGTAGCGTAGAGAAGTAGGTTCGAAGATGCCAGCACAGGGAAGGGGGAAGAGGAACGAAGGAGAAGGAGGGGGCAGAGGAACGAGGGAGAAGGAGGGGGAGGCGAGGAGCGAAGGGGGGGGCGGGGGCGAGGTAGGGCTCTCCTAGGGCAAGGCAGTCCCGTGTATAGGTCCTCCTGCCTTGGATCCCCGCCAGCTTAAGGCCAACGACTTCCTTTATCTCGCGAGGGCGCAAAAAAAAGTCCACAATCACGCGTGAATGAGCGGCGTCGGGGGAAGAAGCCTCGACGCCCCTTGTCCGCCGGTGGGCTTTGGGCGGCAAAGTGGGCGGTGATGGGTGATGGTGGGTGGTGGTGGGTGGTGGACGGTGGGTGGTGGGTGATGGGTGGTGGTGGGTGGTGGGTGGTGGGTGATAGGCGGCATGGTGGGTGGTGGTGAGTGGTGGGCGGTGGTGGGTGGTGGTGGTGGGCTTTGGGCGGCAAAGTGGGCGGTGATGGGTGATGGTGGGTGGTGGTGGGTGATGGGTGATAGGCGGTGGGTGGCAAGGTGGGTGATGGGTGGTGGGCGGCAAGGTGGGCGGTGATGGGTGATACTGGGTGGTGGTGATAGGCGGTGGGTGATGGGCGGCAAGGTGGTGGGTGATGGTGGGTGGTGGGCGGTGGGTGATGGGCGGCAAAGTGGGTGGTGGTGGGTGGTACTGGGTGGTGGGTGATAGGCGGCAAAGTGGGCGGTGGTTGGCAAGGTGATGGGTGGCGGTGGGCTTTGGGCGGCAAGGGTGGGTAGTGGGCGTCCAAGGTGGGCGGTTAGCGGTGGGTTTTGGGTGTCGGGCTTTGGGTGCTTTGGGCGGCAAGGTGGGCTGTTAGCGGTGGGTGCTGGGCGGTAAGGTGGGCGACGGGGGCGTTGCGTAGGGGCGTTAAGGAGAAAGGGGGGGAGGGAGCAAGAGGGGGTTAAGATTCAAAGGAGGCTGGACTTCTGTAGATAAATTGATGTGTGAGTGTGTGTGTGTGTTTGAGTGTCTCTGTGTGTGTGTGTGTGTCTGTATCTGCGCGTGTGTGTGTGTGTGTGTGTGTGTGTGTACATGTATATCTGTGTATATGCATGTGTTGTGTCCTTATATATATACGTGTATATAAGCATAAGCATCATCTACACACAAACTTACACCAGCACTTACACACACGTATAGACAGACAAACAGACAGACAGATAAATTAACAGATGAACAGACAAACACATAAACAGACAAACAAAAAAAGCAAAACACCTCAAAACAAGACCAAGAGAGCCACAGAACAAGCGAGAGAGAGAGAAAAAAAATTGGCCATGCTTAAAGAGAATTTTTTTAGCTGTGTTTAAAGAGAGAAAAAAAAACTTTGAGCCATGGCTAAAGAGAAAAAAATGGCCATTTTTAAAGAGAATTTTTTAAAGCAATGTTTAAAGAGGAAAAAAAATGGCCACGTTTAAAGAGAATTTTTTTTATTCATATTCAAAGAGGAAAAAAAACTTTTAGCCATGTTTAAAGACCAAAAAAAAACATTTAACCATATTTAAAGAGACCAAAAACTCCTGGCCATGTTTACATCCTAGAGCCGCTAGCAGGACCCCGGTGGCCAGCGTCCTAATCCAGACCTCAGTTTTCTCCCCAAATAAAGGAGTTGCAAGCCTCAGCGTTGTCAGCAAGAAGCAGTGTTGCTGACGGTAGCGATATCCTACGCCTGTGAAGGATGCCAGCTTGTCCGTCGAATCCTTTTTGCGGGCGTGATGGGCGTGGGGGTGAGGGAGGGGGTGTGGTTTGATGACTGGGGTGGGGGAGGGGTGGGTGGAAGGAAGAGGGAGAGGGAAGGAGAGATAAGGAGGAGGGAGGGGTGGGTGGAAGGGAGAGAGAGAGGGAAGGAGAAAGAAGGAAGAGGGGAGGAAAGGAGAGAGAAGAGGAGGGAGGGAGAGAGAGACAGACAGACAGACAGACAGAAAGAGAAAAAGAGAGAGAGGCAGACAGAGATAGAGACAGAAAGAAAGAGAGAGACAAAGATAGAGACAGAGAGAAACAGAGAGAGAGAGAGAGAGAGAGTTGCTTGGATCCACAAGGCTACAACGCATTTGGCCTAAATTAACTCGTTTGAGGTGGAAAGTGGATGAACAGACAGCGCGAATAATGAGGGAAGCAAAAAATCAGAAGAGGGAGATAAAGAAAGGGAAGAGAGGACAGGCAATCAATCGCGAAAGTAGGGAGAGAAAGAGAAAGATTGATAGATAGGAAGAGAGAGTGATACACCGATTAACAGACAGATAGGAAGATGAGAGAGAGGGGGGAGAGAGAGAGAGAGAGAGGGAGAGAGAGGGAGAAATGAGATAAAGAGAGGGGGAGAGAGAGGAGGTGACAGACAGGCAGATAAATAGTCTACAAAGAGAGATAGAGATAGCAATAAACAGATAGAGAGAGAGAGAGAAAGTGATAGACAGATACATAAAGAGGCAGAGGTAGAAAGTGATAGATAAACAGGTAAATAAATGTCAGAAGATAAAGAGATTAAAGAAAAAAAAAGAGAGAGAGAGAAAGATAGATAAAGAGAGACAAAAAAAAATACTAAAAGGAAGGAACCAAGCCTCACAAAACAGAAATTCTTCACGTCGCCCATAATACCAAGTTCCACCTCACTTTGCGCAACTTAGACAACCGTGTTCGAGGGTTTTTAGAAAGTTCAGCATCAAGTTCAGCATCTCATTACCCGGGAAACTTTACACTTCTATTCATTTCTCTTTTCCGTTTCGCATGGCACGGGCGAAGGGAAGCTTGTAAGGTCAGACAAGGTCAGGCATAAACGTGACTTGAGTGAACGGCACAGTATGATGGCATGTCACTTAAAGTTCTGTGGAAATGACTAAAAAAAATCTCTTGGTGTTGGTTTTCATGGTGAAAGAGAGAGGGGGTGGGGGGGGAGAGAGGGAGAGAGAGAGGGGTGTAGGGTTGGGGGGGGGAGAGAGAGAGGGGGGGTAGGGAAAGTAAGAGAGAGAGGGGGGGGGGGAGGGAGAGAGAGAGAGAAAGAGAGAGTATGAAAGAAAGAGAGAGAGAGAGAGAGGGATAGAGAGTGTGCATGTGTGTGTGAGAGAGAGAGAGAGAGAGAAAGAGAGATAAAAAGAAAGAAAGCGAAAGCGAAAGAAAGAAAAAAAACACAAAAACCAAAACAAAAGACCAAAACAAAAGACAACATCAAAAAAAGGATTAGAAAAAAAATATACAACACACACCCAATCGAAAATCAAAATTACATACACGCTCCCTCCTCCACCAGAGAGAATTATAAAACGGAAATTTGGATTAAAAAAAAAGACAAATAAATAGTTTACGCATTATACTGAATAAAAGCTTTCATCATTACCTTCACAGTAAGAATATTATATGTCAGCCTTTTGTAAATGCGAGGTCACCCGAGCATGACCTAACAGATGTTCAGAGTGGGAGCTTGTGACCTGATGCATGACTCAGCAGAAAATCATACGTGGAAAAAGTAAATAAAATAAAGGGCGCTTTTGATTACGTTCAAAGGATGTTATGCGCATGAACAATTTTTTTCCTTTCTTTCTTTCTTTATTTTTCTCGTTTTTTTTTTTTTTTTTTTTTTTTTAGGGGGGGGAGGGGGGGGGGGGAATGTGGGAAGAAGGGAATGGGGGGAGTGAGGGAATGGGGGGGAGGGGAAGGAGGGAGTGAGGGGGGGGTTGAGGGAGGAGGGAGGAAAGGAGGGGGGGTTGAGGGAAAAAGGGAGTGGGGTGGAGGGGGTGAGGGCGGTGTGGGGGAGGGAGAAGCCGGAGGGAGTAGGGGGTGTTTGAGAGAAGAAAGGAGTGGGGAGGGGTTAAGAGAAGAAAAAAGTGGAGGGGGATTGAGGGAAGAAGAGAGTGGAGGGGGATTAAAGGAAGAAAGGAGATTGGGGAGGGGGGTGTAGGGGAGTGGTGAGGGAGAGGGTATGTAGGAGCGGTCGACACAATTTTGAACACGGGATTGAACTTCTTCGCTCCCTCTCTCGTTCACATCTACCGTCGTTGCTTTTGATGAATAAAACCTTAATTAATCTATTTTGAATTCCGAAAATAATTCGCTCACTTCACTTTCAGTCAAATAACCTTAAACTTCCGGTCATTTTCCATTCCTTGACAAGAGTCTGCGGTTTATCTACTTTTATCTACCTACCAAGTTATAAGCATATGATTTATCTAATCTACCTTATCTGCCTGAAAAGATACTGATGATGCGTTCTTATCTACCCCTAAATATACCGATATTTTGCCTTCATCTACCCCAAAATATACCCTTATCTACCCCAGGATATACCGTCATCTACCCTAAAATATACATTCATCTACCCTCAAAATATACATTTATCTACCACAAAATAAACCCTCATCTACCACAAAATAAACCTTCATCTACCACAAAATAAACCCTCATCTACCACAAAATATACCCTCATCTACCACAAAATATACCCTCATCTACCCTAAA
>NC_091590.1:5569102-5576602 GCF_042767895.1 Penaeus vannamei
GGGGGAAAAAAAGTATCAGGAATTTTAATGATACGAAATCTCCTTTCTGAAAGTTTTCGTTGGCAACCCTGCGTCCGTCCGTGCCTCACCTAACGGGAAAATTCTGAGTCTTCGTTCAACGTGCTTGCTATCTCGAGGATTTTTTTTAAAAGCCGACATTAATCAGTATCTCTCATTATTTTGTGCGTTTTAAATATCAAATATATTAATTACCACGAGGCCTTACTTACTTCTTGATGGAATATACATATAGAGATTCAATCGTATCTATTTCTTTTCGCTTTTCGCTTAATAAATCCTCTCGATAAAAAAGAATTTAAAAAAATCTGGAATTCACAAACGACATCTGAATAAGCTCAGGTATTTGTGGAATGTTTTCGTATATCTTCGTCCATATTTCACAGAATACGCCCCTCTGGCTAACTATAAAGGCGAAGAACAAAAAAAAACAGGTGTCTAGACCTTAAAAGAACGAGTGTGTTCTTTAAGTCATAGTGCACTGGTCATATCCACTATGGTCAGCACTCAGGCAGAACGGAGAACGCTCGCTGTGTTCTTTTTGTTCAGTGCCTCGTACAGTAATGATCACCCGAGCTGGGGTATAGGACCTCTAGTACGAGTTTTATGGACTGAACAAAACGCCAGGACTGAACACTCCATCTGGAACGAGAGATCCAAAGGGGTAATATCCACACCTGAAGTTGTGTATAACGTTTAACTGCTTCTCTGAAACGACTTTTTTTCTCTCTTTCTCTCTCCCTCCCTCCCTTCCTCTCTCTCTCTCTCTACAGGTTTACCTTTAACTGGCGCATTGCCAATGGGATAGCGCGACTGAAAACATCATAGGAAGGGTATAGTCTACGGCGGGGGGGAGGGAGGGAGGGAGGGAGGGAGAGAGAGAGAGAGAGAGAGAGAGAGAGAGAGAGAGAGAGAGAGAGAGAGAGAGAGAGAGAGAGAGAGAGAGAGAGAGAAGAGAGGCAGAGATATAGAGAAATTGATTGGGAGAAAGTGGGGAGGGGGGGCGGGGGGCAGAGAAAGAGAGAAAGAGGGGGAGCGAGAGAGAGAGAGAGAGCGAGAAGCAGAGGCAGAGAGTGACAGAGAGAGAGACAAAGAGGGAGGGGGAAGGGGCAGAGATTGATAGAGAGGGGAGGGGGTCAGAGATAGAGAGAAAGAGAAGGGGAGAGGCAGAGAGAAGAAGAAGAAGAAGAGAGAGAGAAAGAGAAGAGGAGAGGGAGAGAGAGAGAGAGAGAGAAAGAGGAGAGGAGAGGCAGAGAGAGAGAGAAAGAGAAGAGGAGAGACAGAGAGGCAAAGAGAGAGAGAATGAGAGAGGCAAAGAGAGAGAGAGAGAGAAGAGGAGAGGCAAAGAGAGAAAGAGAGAGGCAGGGGCAAAGAGACATAGAAAGACGGAGAGACGCAGACGCCTTGCCCTGAGCCTCGACAGCAAAGTGCTCCAAAGGATCCAAATTAGAACGAGAGAGCATAATGATCTAGACACATGATGGGCTTCCCGACCTGCCCCACGGTGGAAATGTTTACGCAGATTTACTCCCGAACTGATTAGAGAAATCTCCTAATTCAGAATCTTGTCCCTGATATTTCCTGCTAAGAAGCCGCCCTTTACCCGTTGCCAATTATCCCGCGGGAAGTCGTGGTTTTGCCGGTAATGGGTTGTAATTTTGAAGTATGAAATGGGGTCCCGGGGGGAGGTTCGGTAGAGCGATAATTGGGTGTAATGAATAAGGGCTAATAGTTAAACCGTTCCCGTGGAATTTTGTTTTAGGAATTCGCTTGTATAAGATTGGGAAATTGTGATGATGATATGTCCGAGAATCTGCTTATTTGGCTTTATACGTTTCTTCGGGGGTGACCTGTAAGGAAAATTACATGCTATGATACACGGAAGGTATATCTTTATATAAAACGCTCCTTTAGAAGTAGTTTTCTTGGCTACTATACGTATAAACATGGCTGAATATATCCGAACATACTTCCTTGGTTACTTGACACACAAGCTTCTCAGATTCTGCCTGGAGTCACATCCAAATACAGTGTATAAGGCTTACAAATCACAAAAAAAGAGGCAAATAAAAATCCCATTTGACATTTTGAAGCAACGAAGGATCTGCAAGATACACCGTCTGAAAAAAGTAGACCCAACCAGTCCTTCTTTCTCTGCAATTGCATCCTGTACTTGCAACGTGGATGTACAGTGACTTTTGTACACGTCTCTTCCCCCGACGTACGTTTTATCTGACGTACATGCGCATCTACCTCACCTTCTGGCGTCTATAGTAACTCCCAGGGTGCCTATTTTTGGCTACACGCTTATCGCAGTCTAGAGGAACCGGGAGCTTTTGTTTTGCCTCCGAGAATAAAAATAGACTGTCAGAGGGGGACTGTTTGACCGTGAAATCGTGAGACCTCTCGGACTGTGACGTGTCGAAAACCTTGTGCTCGTAATTTTGTGATTTTCTTTGGGATATGATCTGTCTTTTTTCTCGTTTTTCTCTTTGTTAGCTTTTGTTTTTGTTTAATAAAGCGTAACTGTGTGTGTGTGTGTGTGTGTGTGTGTGTGTGTGTGTGTGTGTGTGTGTGTGTGTGTGTGTGTGTGTGTGTGTGTGTGTGTGTGTGTGTGTGTGTGTGTGTGTGTGTGTGTGTGTGTGTACAGGCGTGCTACTGTGTACAAATTAGATACGTAGATTCACCAGATCCAAGAACAGATGTAAAATACGCAGTGAAGACTAACACGCACGTACGTAAGGTTACAAGAGTCAGACATACAATTTTGAGGTATGTTTTAATTACACGAAGACCGCTTTTAACCACAGTCACATACGTTCTGTATAACTGAACTTGTCGCCACGTACTGTGCGGTAATGACGATTTCAGGCAACTTAATGCTGGGGGCCCGTTATTGAGCGTTACTAAGTAGCAAGTAAAGAAGGCCCGTTAGTGAGCGTTACAAAAGGAAGAAGGCACTTTCATACAGTTATGTGAATATTTCTCATGGGAACTGTGTCATGACGTGAAAATTCATCACTCTTTTGCACTGTCAGGAGAGCTGTGAATGTTGTATTATTACGGCTCATTTTCAGATAACCGTAAAGGCTTATAATGGGTGTGTATATATGTATGTATGTGTGTGTGTTGTATATTGTTTGTGTATCTGTAGAAGTATGTATGTATTCGTATGATTGCAGTTAATCTATGTGTGTGGATTTGTGTATGCACTTGTATGATTTGTGTTTGATTTGGTGTCTGTACATTAGAATCACGCATACAAATATAAACAAAATGTTAGACTATTATATATTAATTACCTACTGATATCCTAACACGAACTAGCCATCGCTAAAACGCCAGATTCTTAAATATTGATTATGTATTGATGACCTGACACAAACTTGTCATTGTTATAATGGCAGACTTTTACATATAAATTATCGACTGATGTCCAGACACCAGTTACCCATCGCAAACATGCCAAACTCTTATATTATTTTTTTTTTTACTGATATCCATATGCGAACCAGCTATTTCTATAATGTCGGATTTTATATACTCATTATTTACTGATGACCTGACACGAATTAGTCATCGCTACAATACCATATTCTTATATTAATCATCTACTGATGACTTGACACCATCTAGCCATCGCCGAAATGCCAGATTATTATATTAGTTATCTACTGATGACCTGACACCAACCAATCATCGCTACAATGCCAGAGTCTTATATTGATTATCTACTGATGACCTGACACCAACTAGCCATCGCTATCATGTCACATGGACTTAAAGCTAAACACTCGTAATAGAAGAGGGAAATGTCTCTTATTTTTCCCATGGAAAGATTGCGTTGATTATTAGGAACTACTGACTAGTTATTTTATTTACGGTTGTTATTGTTGTTATTCGTAATTGTTATTGTTGTTGTTATTACGATTATGTTGATAATTTTATGATAGCACTGATACTGCTAATATTACTAATTATAATAATGATGATAGAATTTCGATAGAGGAGATAATATTGATAACAATAATAATGATAATGGTAATGATATTAAATAAGAATTGATAGTGAAGATGATGATATTAGTAATAATGATAATGATGATAAAACAACAATGATAACAATAATAGTAATGATGATGGTAGTAATGATGAGGATGATAATAGTAATAATGATAACAATGATAATGACACTAACAACAATAATGAAAATAATAATAACAATATCTATAATAATCATAATAACGACAACAACGATTGTTAGAACAACGATAGTATGATGCAGTGTGCTTGTGAACAGAATGTATCGAAGGGTTTATGCATACAAACCGACCCCCACCCCCCCATACATTCCCACCCCCCGTTCACCTTCATCCCCCCCGTTCACCCCCACCCTACCCCCTGTTCACCCCACCCTTCCCCCTTCACCCCCACCCCACCCCATCCCCCCTGTTCACCCCCACCCCACCTCCCCGATCACCCCCACCCCCTTCACCCCCCCCCCCGTTCACCCCCACCCCACCCTACCCCCGTTCACCCCCACCCACCTGCATTGCATTCCGTCCAGATCTTTGCAATCATGGTATAATTGTTACGTCAATAAGGACACCGTGTCAGGTCGCCCTTCTGTGTTGAACTTACTCCGATGGGCGTGCGGGCGTGATGCTGTGGGCGTGTGTGCTTTTCACTTCACTTGGTTTGGGTGATAATGCTTTTAATTTGCAGCGTTATGTGCGTGGGCGTGTTGATGCTTCGTACGTACACGTGTGCGGGTTGAAGGATGTTTGGGGCTTGTGTACGTAATGTTTGGGGCTTGTGTACGTAATGTTTAGGGCTTGTGTACGTAATGTTTGGGGCTTGTGTACGTAATGTTTGGGGCTTGTGTACGTAATGTTTGGGGCTTGTGTACGTAATGTTTGGGACTTGTGTACGTAATGTTTGGGACTTGTGTACGTAATGTTTGGGACTTGTGTACGTAATGTTTGGGGCTTGTGTACGTAATGTTTGGGGCTTGTGTACGTAATGTTTGGGACTTGTGTACGTAATGTTTAGGGCTTGTGTACGTAATGTTTGGGACTTGTGTACGTAATGTTTGGGGCTTGTGTACGTAACGTTTGGGGCTTATGTACGGGGCTTGCGTATATGTATGTACGTAAGATTAGTTGATAGGGAGATGTGGGTGTGTATATATGTATACATATATGTGTATATATGTAAACATGTGTGTATATATGTATACAAGCGTGTATATACGTATACATGTGTGTATATATATACTAATATATATTCTTTATACAACCCGCTGCTCTGTACCCCCCCCCCTTCCCTTCCAAAAACACGCACACCCTTCTTCCCCACATACACAGATACGCTCTCCCCCTTACCCCTTTACCCCCCCAGCCCACTCTTGCACTCCCTCCGACCCTCCCTCCTCCCATCCTCCCTCTAACCTCCTTCCCTCTCTACCTCCCCTTCCTTCCTTCCTTCCCTCCATCCCATCTTTCTCCCTCCTTCCCCCACCTATCCCACCTTCCCTCCCTTCTCCCACCCTCCCTCCCTCCACCCTCCATCCTCCCTCCCTCCCTTCCCACCTCCCATCCTCCCTTCTCCATTCCCTCCCACCCATCCCACCTCCCTCCCTTCTCCCTTCCTCCCTCCCACTTCCCATCCTCCTTCCCTTCTCCCTCCCTCCCTTCCCACCTCCCATCCTCCCTCCCCTCCCCCCTCCTTCCCTTCCCTCCCTCCCTCCCTACCACATTCACACTACTGATCCCTTCCTTGCAACGGAACTGAACACTACCGTTGTATCTGTTTGCGGTCCGTTTTACGCACTGTTGACCGCAGCTCTACATCTGACCACGCCTCCCCCACCCCTCCCCACCCCACCCCACCCCACCCACCTCGAACGGCGC
Source organism: Penaeus vannamei (assembly GCF_042767895.1). Lineage (NCBI taxonomy): Eukaryota > Metazoa > Arthropoda > Malacostraca > Decapoda > Penaeidae > Penaeus > Penaeus vannamei. The sequence continues at coordinate 5,575,032 of NC_091590.1, forward strand.
CCCCACCTGTTGCTTCGGAACGCCCGGGGTAACGGAGTTAAAGGGGGGAGTGGGGGGGAGGGAAGGGAGAGAGGGAGAAGAAATGGGGTAGAGGGAAAGGGAGGGAGAAGGAGTGGGGAAAGGGGTAGAGAGGGAGGATGAAGAGGGAAAAGGGAAGGGAGAGAGGGGAAGGAATGTGGAAAGGGAGAAGAGGGAAAGGGAATGGAGAGAGGAGGGTAAAAGGGGAGGGAGAGAGGGGAATGTGGAAAGGGGGAAGGGAAAGGGAATAGAGAAAGGAGAGTAAAGGGGAGGGAGAGGGGGGAAGGAATGGGGAAAGGGAGAAGGGAAGGGGAATAGAAGAAGGAGGAGAGAGGGAGAAAGGAAAGGGGAGAGAGAAGGGAAGGGGAAGAGAAGGAGGAGAAAGGGAGGGGGAGAGAGAACGGAAAGGAAAGGGGGAGAGAGGGAGGGGGAAGAGAAGGAGGAGAGAGGGAGGGAGGGAGGGAAGGGGTTAGGGAGTAAGGGAGCGATAGGGAGCAGGGTGTGGCAGAGGGAAGCTTAACTGGGTACAAAGTTTTTATTTTTCAATTCTTTTCTCTCGTCATTTTTACCCTCTCTCTCTTTCCTCTTTTCTCCTCCTATCCTTCTCCTCCTCTTCCTCCTACTTCTCCTCTCCTTTCCTCTCTCTCTCTCTCTCTCTCTCTCTCTCTCTCTCTCTCTCTCTCTCTCTCTCTCTCTCTCTCTCTCTCTCTCTCTCTCTCTCTCTCTCTCTCTCTCTCTCTCTCTCTCTCTCTCTCTCTCTCTCTCTCTCTCTCTCTCTCTCTCTCTCTCTCTCTCTCTCTCTCTCTCTCTCTCTCTCTCTCTCTCTCTCTCTCTCTCTCTCTCTCTCTCTCATTTCTCCCTTTACCAACACAGATTTAACAAACACTTATACGCCATTTTTCTCTCTCTTTTTTCACTCTTTACTCTCAGCCTTTCCTTTCGTCTCTTTATTGTTTTTTTTTCTTACTCTTTAGTCTCCCATTCCTTTCGTCTCTCTTTCATTATTCTTTTTTTCACTCTTTGCCCAGCCTTTCATTTTAGTCTTTGCGTTGAATAAGATTTCATAATTCGAACAGCGATCGCTTGTGCAACTCAGCGCCATCTTTGGGCAGAAGTTTTCACCAAATGTACCAATGTATCTCCGTTGCTTCACCGATTCCTGTCACATTCACCTCCTTGCGCATAAAAAAAAAAAAAAACATAACATTTCTAGCCACGCCTACATCGTTGAGGGTACTTTTGGACACGCCCCTCGGTGAAATTTGCTGTGTCATTTACACCTGTTTTCCTCCACCACCACGCCTATCGTCAGGTGTTTCGACGAGATCACGCCTCTTCTCTCAGATGCGTCCATAGTGGGGTCTTTGGTGAGATTATGCCTACTTTTAGACACGCCCATTGAAGGCTCTTTCACGAGACCACGCCTACTCTCAGATACGCCCATTGTAGGCTCTTTCCCGAGACCACGACCTTTTCTCTCTTTCACGAGACCACGCCTACTTTTAGATACGCCCATTGTAGGATCTTTCCCGAGACCACGCCCCTTAGACTCT
>NC_091590.1:5584102-5586602 GCF_042767895.1 Penaeus vannamei
ACACGGGGGGGGGGGGGGGGAGGGGGTGGGGGGGTTGGCGAAGATAGTGATAGAGAGATGGGAAAAAGAAGAAGGAGAGGGACAAGAGAGCGACAGAAAGATGGGAGAGAGAGATGAGGGGTAAAAGGTGAGAGAGAGAGAGAGAGAGAGAAGAGAGAGAGAGAATAACGAGAACAAAGAGAGAAGCTGAGGACCGAAAGAAAATATACAGAGAGATAGAGAGAAGAAGAAAAAACGGGAGCAAGAATAGCGAGGGTAAAAAATAACGAAAAGAGAAGAAGAAAAAATACAATAATAGAAAGATGGAGCAAGGGGCTGAGAGAGAAAGTGGAACAGAGAAAAGGAGGCAAAGAAAGAGAAAGGAAGGAATGGAGATAAGAATAGGGAAAAGAAGATCGGGGAGAGAGAACAGGAGAGAAAGAGATAGAGAGAAAGACAGAGAATTGTTGTTATCATTATCATTATGATCATCATCATCATCATTAATATTGATATTATCATCATTATTATCATCATTATTATCATTATCATTATTATTGCTGTCATCATTATTATCATTCTTCTTATTATTATTATCATTATTTTTATAATTATTATCATTATCATTATTATTATTGTTGTTGCTGTTATTGTTATTATTATCATTATCACTATTATTATTGTTATCATTATTATTATTATCATCATCATCATTATCATTGTTATTATCATTATTACTTTGATTATTACTAATATAAATATATTTATTAATATTATTCTCGTTACGTAAACACCCACCTCATTATTACCATTATTATTATTCTGTTATCATTATGATTATAGTTGTTATTGTTATTATCATTGTTATTATTATTATCAGTATCGATGATATCATTATTATCATTACTGTATTATTCTCATCCTCATCCTATTATAATTACCATTATAATTAATATTACTATCATTATCATTATCGCCAGCACTACTACTACCACTACGTTCGTTATTAATAGCACTAACAACACGATTATCATAACTATGAACTTGCTATTGACAAGAGCAACCAAATATAGACTTTTTTTTTTTTTTTTTTTTTTTTTTTTTTTTTTTTTTTTTAGTCCGACCTTGTCATGGGACGTTATTTACATATCAATGCAAGCACACTCACCCATGAATTAATGCATAAGCACGGCTATTTGTTTTGCTTGTGTTTGCGCGTCCGTGTGTTTACAGCAAAGGATGTGTAGTTCAAGATTAGCTTCGATTTGCAGAGATTATTCCATTTGGTTATCTTAAGCTAGATTAGATTAAGATTGCAATGGATGTAAGTTATTATTATTATCTGTATTTTTACCATTTTTTCTTTTTCTTTTTTCATTTTTCTATTATTATTATTATTATTATTATTATTATTATTATCATTATTTTTACCAGTCTTTTTTCTTTTTATTTTTCATTTTTCTATATTTTATTATTATTATTATTATTATTATTATCTTTATTTTTTACCAGTCTTTTTTTCTTTTTATTTTTCATTTTTCTGTTATTATTGTTATTATCATTATTATTATTATTATTATTATTATTATTATTATTATTATTATTATTATTATTATTATTATTATTATCATTATTATTATTACATTTTTGTGATTTTTTTTCTTTTTTTGCGGGGATGGGGGGATGGGGGGGGGGAGTGATATTAATGGTAGGTCGGTCTCTTTACAAATATGTTATTAATGGTGATTTTTTTTATACATCGTGATATTTATTTGATGCTTCCCCATTTAAAGCGAAAAGTTTTATAGATCATTTTAATTGAATTACAGAACAGCGTCTTTATTTATTTATTTTATCATTTTCTTTTTACATTTTTTTTTTTTTTTCTTTCTTTCTTATTATTATCATTTTTCTTCTTCATTCTCTTATCTTTATTCTTATTATTCATTTTCACTTTCTTCTTCTTCTTCTTCTTCTCCTCCTCCAGTTTCTCCACCACCACCACTACCACCACAACCCACCTCCACCCCCACCCCCACCCCTACCACCCCCACGTCCACCCCCCTCGTCTCACCCTCCCACCCGCACCCCCACTCCCTCCTCGACCCTCCACCTACCTATTACTCTCCACAGGAACCACCCCCACCACCACCTCCACCCACCCCCCCATCTCCACCACCACCCACCTCCCCCACCACCTCCACCCCCACTCCCTCCTCGACCCTCCACCTGTTTATTACTCTCCGCAGGAACCACCACCACCCCCTCCTTCTCACCCCCACCACCACAACTCCCTCCTCCACCCTCGCCTCCACCAACGTCTACCATCCCTTCCTTCTCACCCCCACCACCACCTCCACCACCCCCACACCCCCTCCACCACCCCCACACCCCCTCCACCACCCCACACCCCTTCCCCAACCCCCACCCCTCCCACCCCTACCATCCCCTCCTTTTCACCCCACACCCCTCCCTCCCCCCATCGTCTCACCATCGTTCGGGCCAAATCCTCAAACACAGT
>NC_091590.1:5591602-5606602 GCF_042767895.1 Penaeus vannamei
CCATTATTTATTTTGCTCTCTCTTGCATCCACGTTTTCGTCCCAAGCACCTGGAAGCTAATTTACCCAATATTGTGTGGATTACGTTTTGCAAATCCATTCAACTATTTATTTAACCACATAGCGTATTTATTTAACTATATATCATATATTTACCCTTGATCTAATACGCATTAAGTTTCATATATCTTTTTTTTTTTAATCCGTATATCTTTTAAAAAGAAACCATATATCTTTAGAAAAAAAACATGTATCTTTTTTTTAATCCATGTATCTTGAAACAAAAATCCATATATCTTTAAAAAAGAAAAAGAAAAAAAAACATATTTTTCCAATCCATGTATCTTGAAAAAAAAAACTCCATATATCCTTAGGAAAAAAAGAAGTGTGGGAAACATCTACTCTAGTTAAGGTCAAAGGTCAAATACACCTTGGGCAGAACCCGGGGCTCTTCCCAACCAATCTAGATTCGTACCTGGAAGCATCTGGCAATAATCGTAGACGTCACCGTTAATTTCCTCTTTTTTCTTTCTTTCTTTTTTTTCTTTTTTTTTTTTTTTCTTTTTGTCTGAGAAGCTTTACTTTTGCTCTTATATACCGTCAAGATCAAGGATGATAAGGAGGAAGACAGCTGTGAAATAACAGAATATAAGTTATTATTATTATCATAATTATCATTAATATCATATCTTTATTATTATTATTATATGATTATTATCATTATTATTATTATTATTACTATCATTATTATCATCATCTTTATCATCATCATCATCATTATCACATCTTTTTTATCATAATTATTTATTATTAATAACATTATTATTACTATTACTGTTATTACTATTACCATCATCATCATTATCACCATTATCATCATTATTGTTATGACTATTATCATTATCATTATCATCATTATCATTATTATCATTAACTAAAGCAAGTGCTATCATGGCCGGGCAGATACTTTTGTGCAATCCAGTTTTAACAGTTATTTAATTCCCGTTCTGTGTTGTGAGTGTATTCCTAAGGTTGTAAAGTATGAGGTTCTATATCAACTAACATGTGCCTGTGTGTGCTTCCGGTATGGTTGTGTTAAGCTTCATTTTCCATTTGGGTGTATGTGTGTATTTGTATGCAAATGAGTAAGTAATTGTATGAATTTCTGGTTTAACATGTGTTTATGTTTTTGATATTCTGTGAAGGGTATTAACATTCGATTTCATTTATGCGGAAGTGCTTGTTTGTATGTAAATTTATATAAAACGTAACTATATTGTATTTGCATCGATTTCTATGATATATTTACTTATTAAAAAAACTTGTATCTACACTCTATATACAAACGAGTACCTAACTATAATTAGTGTTAGTGTTAAGCGTTAAGGTTTATTTTCCATTTAGGTATACATGTGTATCTGTATGCAAATGACTACATAATTGTTTATGTTTCTTTATAGTCTGTGAGAGTATTAACATTCAATTTTGTTCATGCGGAAGTGCTTGTATTTGAATGAAAATTTATATTAAATGTAACTGCATTGTATGTTTATCGATCTCTATCATCATGCGTTTACTTATAATACACTTATATCTACACTTAAGCGATGAAGCTTGTACTAACTATATGCGAACGAGTACCTAAATGTACTTAGTATTAGTGATAAGAGTTAAGATTCATTTTCCATTTGGGTGTAAATGTGTGTTTGTATGCAAATGAGTACGTAATTGTATGAATTTCTGGTTTTACATGTGTTTATGTTTTTGCATAGCCTGTGAGGCTATTAACATTCAATTTCATTATGCGGTAGTGCTTATATTTCAATGGAAATTTATATTAAACTGCATTTAATGTGCATCGAAGTCTATCATGTGTTTACTTATAATGCACATATACTTACACAGAAGCGATAAACCTTGTACCAACTACATACAAATGAGTACCTAACTGTAGTGTTAGTATTGATTCATTTTCAATTTAGCTGTATATGTGTGTTTGTATGCAAATCAGTACGTAATTGTATGAATTTCTGGTTTAACATTTGTTTATGCTTTTTCATAGCCTGTGAGGGTATTAACATTCAATTTCATTTTGCGGTAGTGCCTGTATTTGTATGCAAATTCACACTAAACGCGCCTGTATTGCATATGCATCGATCTCTATTATCATGTGTTTACTTATAATACACATATATTTACACAGAAGCGATAAAACTTGTACCAACTATATACAAACGACTACCTAACTGTACATGTTGAGGTTCATTTTACATTTGGGTGTATATGTGCATTTGTATGCAGATGAGTGCGTACCTGTATGAATTTCTATTTTAACGTGTTTATGTTTTGATAGTCTGTAAGGGTATTTATATTTAATTTCATTTATGCGGTAGTGCTTGTTTTTGCATACAAATTCACACTAAACGCACCCGTATTGTATGTGCATAAATCTCCTACATGTATTTACTTATAATGCACATATATCTACACTTGGTGATAAAACTTGTACCAACTATAAGCAAACTAGTTCTATAAAACTATATTTATCATATTTATATATTATTATATTTATTACATTTATATATTATTATATTTATTACATTTGTATATTATTATATTTATTACATTTGTATATTATTATATTTATATTTATATATTATCATATCTATTATATTCATATATTATTATATTTATTATATTTATATTCTATTATATTTATTATATTTATATATTATATTATATTTATATATTATTATATCATATTTATATATCATTATATTTATTAAATTTATAAATTATCATATTCATATAATACATAACTCTATAACCACACATTCGAGCACCTATTGATGAACCCTGAGACCCTCCCACCCCCCCCCCACCCCCGTTTCTAAGAGGTTTCCCATCGTGTCCACAGGGTTTCTTCAGGCGCAGCATCCAGAAGCAGATCGAGTACAGATGCCTTCGAGACGGGAAGTGCTTGGTCATCAGACTGAACCGGAACAGATGTCAGTACTGTCGTTTCAAGAAGTGTCTCGCCGTGGGCATGTCGAGAGACTGTGAGTATTATTTAAAGGGTTTTTTTCTTTTTCGTTTTTTTTTTTTTCGTTTTTTCGTTTTTCCGTTTTTTTTTTTTTTTTTTTTTTTTTTTAGTTTTTTCGTTTTTTTTGTGTGTGTTTTTTTAGTGATGTTTGGCAGTGATTTTTTCATTAGGATCTCCCTTCAGTCTTTCATTCTTAGATTTTGATTGATTTTATTTTTATTAGTAGTAGTAGTAGTAGTACTTTTACTCTTGCTATTACTTACTGTTACTTGTACTATCACTAGTAGTAATAGTAATAGTAGTAGTAGTAATAATATTGACATTAGTATTATTTTTATCCTTATTTTTGTTATTATTATTATCATCATCATCATCATCATAATTATCATTATTATTGCCATTATTATCATTATCGTTATATTATCATCATCATTAACATTAGAGAAATAACTACAGGAGGCTTTACCCTAATTAATTACACACTGTGACATTCCTCGTTCATAACTCATTACCTCCTGTCATTAACACACCCAACAAAAATGTACATTAATCAACAACTTCGTACACAATAACACAATCCCAATCTAACACAAATATAACACGAAACTCGAAACCCATAATCTAACACAACACAGACCAAAAACACACACAAATGTACATTAATCAACAACTTCATACACAATAACACAATCCCAGCCACACAATAACACAAAAATAACACGAAACTTGAAACGCAAAATCTAACACAACACAGACCAAAAACACACACAGATGTATATTAACCAACAACTTCATACAGATTAAGGCAAACCCAACTACACCATAATACAAAAATAACACAACCCAAACCTAAAATTTAACACAGCATAGACCAACAACACACACAAATGTATATTAACCAACGACTTCACACACAACAACACAAAATATAACACGAAACTCGAAACCTAAAACCTAACACGAAATTCGAGACCCAAAACCTAACATAACAGACAACAACACACACAGATGTATGTTAACCAACAACTTCACACACAACAACAAAAAACTAACACAAAACACCAAAACCTAACACAGCATACACCACCAACACACACAAACGCATATTAGCCAACATCACACACAACAACACAACCCCACCCACACAATAACACAAAAATAACACCACCAACACACAAACAACCCATCCCCCAGCATACACCACCAACACACGCATATTAACCACCAACATCACACACAACAACACAACCTCATCCACACAATAACACAGAAATAACACAAAACCCCAAAACCTAACACAGCACACACCACCAACACACACAAACGCATATTAACCACCAACATCACACACAATAAACACAACCCCACCCACACAATAACACAAGAATAACACCACCAACACACAAACAACCCAACCCCCAGCATACACCACCAACATCACACACAATAACACAACCCCACCCACACAACAACACAAAAATAACACCACCAACACACAAACAACCCCCCCCCCCCTCGCTAAACCACCCATCCACCCAAAACAGCCCATTCTAACCAACCACCTCCTTTCAGCCGTTCGATATGGGCGTGTCCCTAAGAGGTCACGCGAGCGAGAAGGCGATGGGCGGGGCGAAGGGTCAGAGATGGTGGCCAGAGAGGTCGAGAACAAACAGCTGGCCATCTATGACATAATTCTCACCATCTCCCAAGCACACCACGCCAACTGTTCCTACACGGAGGAGAAGACCAGAGCGCTCGTCAGGAAGCCTATCATTTTTGTGAGTTGTGGTTGTGGTTGTTGTTATTGGCATTGACATCCTCCTCTTCCTCTTCTTCTTCTTCTTCATCTTCCTCCTCCTTATTCTCCCCCTTCTTATTCTTCTCCTTCTTCATCATCTTCATTTTTGTGAGTTGTGGTTGTTATTATTGGCATTGGGATTATCCTCATCTTCCTTCTCGTGTTCTTGTTCTTCTTATTCTCCGCCTCCTCCTTATTCTCCCCCTTCTTATTCTTCCCCTTCTTCATCATTTTTGTGAGTTGTGGTTGTTATTGGCATTGGCATTGACATCCTCCTCCTCTTCTTCTTCTTCTTCTTCTTCTTCTCCGCCTCCTCCTCCCCTCCTTATTCTCCCCCTTCATCTTCTTCTTCCTCTTCCTCTTCATCCTCCCCCTCCTCATCTCCCTTTCTTCTATTTCTTCTTCTTCCCCCTCCTCCTCCCACTCCCCTCCTCCCATCTTCTTCATCTCCTTCTTCTTCTTCTTCTTCTTCTTCTTCTTCTTCTTCTTCTTTTTCTTCATCTCCTTCTTCTCCTTCTTCTTCTTCTTCTTCCTCTTCTTCTTCTTCTTCTTCTTCTTCTTCTTCTTCTTCTTCTTCTTCTTCCTCTTCTTCTTCTTCTCCTCCTCCTCCTCCTCCTCCTCCTCCTCCTCCTCCTCCTCCCCTTCCTCCTCCCCTTCCTCCTCCCATCTCCCTCTTCTTCCTCATTATCATCATCCTCAATACCATTAATATATATGCCCTAACATTTTTATTCTGTCCGTATCCCTCTCCAACTTTTCATCTTCGCCCCCTTGCACCCTTCCCTTCCCCCCTCCTCCCTCCTCTCCCTATCGTCACGTATCACATGACGTCACGGATCATATGACATCACGTATGAGTATGGCGTCACGTGTCACTATGACGCCACGCTTCCGTCATCAAAAGATCGTGTCCGTTTTCTTTAATAACCCGCACGTTTTCATGTTCCTTGTTCGCGCTATTTGACGATGTGTTCCTCGTTCGCATTTCGCCAAGTCACGCTATCAAATTATCTGCAGGATTGAAGTAGAATCATTTAATACACTGTAATAGAGTTGTTTACATTGTCCTTCGCTGTCGTGTTCTGTCGTTCTAAAATACGTGCTCAGGAAATCGAACACTGCAAATATCAAACGCTACTATGTCTTCAGTCGCGATATTTATAAGCGCAAGATTGAATTTTCTCAAATCGAGTAAGATAAAACTTGTAGGTAGTAAAGTATATAAATAAGTTATAATTATAGTGATTGTTATAGGATTTGACAACCCATTAATGCCCTTTATGAGGTCATTAGAGGATTTTAAAGTAATCCGAAGATTTTACTCATACTGACTCAAAAAAACGCCGTCATATGTCTTTTAATGCTGTTATAGGAAAAAAAGTCGCAAGGAGAAATCCCATTTTGAATATAATGTTTAAGATTGTACGTAGGCATAATTCTAAATTATGTCAATCTCGTTATTATTCGATCATTCTCTGTATGACCAAAGGAAAAAAAATAAATAAACAAGTATAAATAAAACGATAGCGTTCCTGAGTTCCCATGCGCAACAAGCTATTGTCGGGCAGCATCTCGCAGGCAGCTCCCCGGCGGCAGTGTGCATTCCGGCCACCAGGGGCGCTGCCGCATGCCCCGGGGTGCGCGATCCCCCAAGGAGATTGCGCGAAGGGAGACTGAGTGCGCGGCCGCGGGCTGGACGGAGCGAACGCAGCGGCGGCAGGAGCGGCAGCGAAGGTATCTTACAAATATCTGCTGCAGAAAATGGCATATTTATTTTCTGTGTACGTATATATATAATATATATGTGCGTGTGAGTGTGTGTATATATGTGTGTCTGTATGTGTGTGTGTGTGTGTGTGTGTGTGGCATTACCACATATTATTATTGTAAGCTATATAAAGAAAAAATCGAGATTTATACCACCAGAGGTGTCAGTGCAGGTCTAGAAACAGCTACGAAAGAATAAAAGAATAGAAAGCCAGCTATTTAACTAAGAAAAAAAAACATATTAGCTGATCTTTTAAACTTACCAAGAGCCGGAGAAGTTACAATCTCTAAAGGCAATCTGTTCCAAAGCTTACAAACAGCAATATAAAAAAAAAAAGCATCTAGAGAACTGACGTAGACGATCGACTCAAACCAAATTGTAATTGAACTGAGGGTCATAGAACTTAGAACACAGAACATGGTTGAATATCATATCTATAGTTCACACAGATGTCCAGTACTGACGCCAAGATCCATGAGCATGAAATATGACGTAACACAAACTTTTATTTGTTATTGTTAGAAGTGTGCGAGGCCCGACCCAAAGAATATTCGTATACTTGACACGCATAAATAAAGAAATAAACGCATACTTATCAGTCTAGACATGCATCTCAACCGGGCAAATAGATGGTTATAGGTATATCTATTAGATATATGGACAGATATGCCTTTATTTCTGCATCTGTATTTATGAAGATTGGGTCGGGCCTGGCACAATTTTGACAAAACGGCTGAGAGTGATTCCGAAAACTTCAAAAGTCCGAAAAGTCAAAAGTGTTTTGTATTTATAGAATTTATCTTTCATTCTCCCTCTCCCTGTCCCTCTTCTTCTCCCTCTCCCTATACCCCATCGCCCTTCCCTCCTTGAAAAAAAAACATATCTAACATATCTAAATAATAATAAATAAATGAAAAAACATGAAAAAACATATCTAACATATCTAAATAACAACAATAAATAAATAAATAAACATTTTAAAAAAAATTAAAAAACATATCTAACTCCCCCTCTCCCTCTCTCCCTTCGTCGCCTCCTGCAGAACACGTCAGAAGTGAGCAGCGACCCCGAGGCAGCCTCCTCCACCATGGACACCCTCGAACACCAGAAGATAACCATGTGGCAGAGTTTCGCCGTCTTCATGACCCCCTCGATACAGCGGGTGGTCGAGTTCGCCAAAAGAGTGCCAGGTACGCTTGTTTTTTTGTGTTTGTTTGTTTTTTTTTTTTTTTTTTTTTTTTTGCTTATTTATTTAGTTATTTTATATATTTATTTATTTATTTTTATTTTTATTTTTTTTATTACTTTTTCTTTTTTTCGATTTTTTTTTTACTTTTATCGATTTTTTTTTTTTTTTTACTTTTTTAGATTTTTTTCTTTCTTTTTTTTCCTTTTTTGGAAGTCTGTAAATCAAAACATAGAAGTGTCCCTACGCACAAAATGAAAAAAATAACAAAGATAATAATGATAATTATATTGATAATAAGGGTAATAATAATAATAAAAATCATGGTAATAATGATAATATTAATGATCATAAAATTCTTAGTAATAATGATAATAACAATAGTAATAGCATCAGTAATAATATTGATAATAATGATAATAGTGATAATAAGGATAATAATCTTGATAATAATAATAATTACGATGATAATAACAATAACAACAACAATAACAAATACCAAAACAAAAATTCAAAGACCCCCCCTCCACCTCCACCCCCCCCCCCCCACCCCCCTTTTTTAACCCCATCATTCTAATCATTCTTTCTCTCTCTCTCTCTTCCTCTTTCTTCCAGGATTCTCGGAGTTGTCCCAAGACGACCAACTTATTCTCATCAAGGTCGGCTTCTTCGAGCTCTGGCTGACGCATATAAGTCGGATGATTAGTTCCGTGGACAACACCCTGACGTTCAGCGACGGGTCTTACGTCACTCGCAGTCAAATGGAGATGATGTTCGATGTGAGTTTGGTAGCATATGATTTTTTCTTATTATTATTATTATTTTTCTTTTTCTTCCTCTTCTTATTCTTCTTCCTCTTCTTATTCTTATTCTTCTTCCTCTTATTCTTATTCTTATTCTTATTCTTATTCTTATTCCTCTTCTTCTTCTTCTTCTTCTTCTTCTTCTTCTTCTTCTTCTTCTTCTTCTTCTTCTTCTTCTTCTTCTTCTTCTTCTTCTTCTTCTTCTTCTTCCTCTTCTTCTTCTCCTTCTTCTTCTTCTTCTTCTTCTTCTTCTTTTGAGGCGTACTTTTTTGTCTACCTGTGTGTTGTAAATCTTTTGGACAATAACTTTTGCATCAACTTTTTTCTTAGTCTTTGATAATTCATAGTCTTTTTAATAGTAAAAAAAAGTTTTAGGGCAAAACCCCCTTCGTAGAATTGCTAAATCAAAATGACTTTTTTTTCAAAATTATATGATTCCACACCATCAGTGATCTAAAACTATTATAGTTTATTTAATTTCATGGAGAATAAATTTCTTGTACCAGACAACCTTCCTGGATATTTATTCCTTTTATTTATTTATTTGTGTGTGTGTGTGTCTATGTGTGTGAGTGTGTGTTTATATATAGCATCTCCACCTTTTTCTTCTTTGTGTGTGTGTGTTTGCGCTCGTCTGTGCGTGTGTGTGTCTCTGTGTGGGTCTCTATGTCTATGTGTCTGTGTGTCTGTTTATACATAGCATCTCCCCCTTTCACCCCCGCCCTCTTCGCCCCAACACCCGTCTGACACCCTCTCCCTCTCTCCCCCAAACGCAGCAAGACTTTGTCACGACGATATTCAACTTCGCAATGTCGTTCAACAACCTGAACCTGAACGACACTGAACTGGCTCTGTTCACGGGCGTCGTGCTCCTGACGGCGGAGCGGCCGGGCATCACCGACACCAAGGTCATAGAGCAGCAGCAGGACCGGATTATCGAGGCCCTGAGGGTGCAGGTGAGGCGAAGGGATTGGAAGGGGCGCTCTTGTGGGTACATATATGTATGAGTATACGTATACATTCCATCGTAACAAAGGGAATCAAGTTAATTTATAATTTTGTCAGCATATCGCAGCAAAGAATATCCAAAGTAAGACATGGAATCAAATTAATTATCACTTAGTTAACATATGACAGAAAGAATATCCATAGTAAGACATGGAATCAAACTAAATAATAATTATTTTGTTAACATATCGCAGAAAGAATATCCATAGTAAGACATGGAATCAAACTAAATAATTATTTCTTTAGCATATCGCAGCAAAGGATATCCACCATAAGACATGGAACCAAACTAAATCATCACCATTGCATTCTAGGTGGGCAGAAACCACGCCAGCGAGACACACCTGTTCCCCAACGTAGTAATGAAGATGCCAGAGCTACGGCAGATCGGAGCCAAGCACCAAGAACACCTGAACTGGTTCCGGTCTAGCTGGTCGAGGCTCAAGCTGCCCCCACTCTTCGCTGAGATCTTCGACATACCCAAGTGCGAGGAGGACCTCTTATGAGGAGGGAGGTGTAGGTGAGTTGGCTTTGGTGGGAGAGGGTGAGGGGAGAGAGGAAGGTTGGGAAAGGGGGGGAAAGAGAGGGAGGAAAGGTGGGTGGGAGAGAGGATGCGAGAGGGGGAAAATGGGTGGGAGAGAGGATGCGAGAGGGGAAAGGTTGGTGGGAGAGGTGCAGGGGAGGAAATGTGTGTAGGAGAGAGGATATAGAAGAAAATGTGAGAGAGAAGAATGCTTGTTTAAGAGAGGATGAGGGGAGGAAGGTTGGGAAAGGGAGGAAAGAAGAGAGGGAGGAAGGTAGGTGGGAGATGTGAGAGGGAGGAAGGCTAGAGGAGAGTATGTGAGAGGGAAGAATGGTTGGGTGATAGTGAGAGGAAAGAGGATGGGATACAAGGTGAGAGAGAGGAAAACATTAGTTAAAGGAGGGCGAGAAGAATATTAGGGAGAAGAGAATGTCTCCCTCTCAAAATATTTTATTCGAACTAAACATAATGGAGTCAAGATTGGTATATAACTTTATATTAAAAAAGACTGAAGACTTACAGCAAACTTGACAAATGTATAGTTTGTGCATAAATATTGTCTTTGGTGTGGTTATAAATGGACTTCAGGGTGAAAATAATAATAATTATCTTGTGAAATAATGAAATAGTTATTGTGTTAAGATAAAATCTCCGAAATAAAATGTTACGTAGCAGAAAATAACTTACAAGGTGCTGGAATGAAAATTAGCGTTCGAATGGTGTCGAGTTTGATAGCCCTGGCTTGAGCTTAATCACTTTGGTGAAAAAAAATGATTAGGCAATGAATAAGGAAGGAAAGAGAGAAAGAGAGGAGTGTGGGGAGAATATGTGCATAAATTACTGAGAGAGAGATGGAGAGAGACAGACAGACAGACAGACAGAGACGGGGGAGGGAGAGAGGGAGGGGGAGGGAGAGATTGGAGGAGGAAGAGAGAGAGAGAGAGAGAGAGAGAGACTGACACAGACAGAGAGGGTGAGAGGGGGAATTCATAGAAATGAACCCACACAAGTGCACTAGCGTTTGAACATACGTGTAACCGCGTGCATATAGGCCTATTCACGTGTCGGGAGAGAGAAACAGAAATATTCAATGATAATCTTTTTAGACGAAGTGAATGATAAAGGGTGGGAAGGCGAAATTAATTAATGGATAGAAAGAGACAAACAGACAGACAGAGAAAAAAATCCAAATGAGGGGAGAGAAAGAAAGACAGAGAGAGAGAGAGGTGAAAAAGAAAGAGAAAGGGAGAAAGAGTAAATGTTTTTTCTTTTATCATGCAATTGTGTTTGACTCAATTACCATAGAAACATACTCTTGTTCACATGGATATACTCATGTCCACATCGATATGCAATATGCATTATAACGATCTTTAAGAATCCATTGTTAAACAGTAAATCAATCAATAGATAATCAAAGAAATAAAGTCATTCCGAATTAAAACCGCAAAGCAATTTAACTTTTTAGTCATACCAACTTTCTCTTGCTTTCAGGAATAATCTTGGCAACGTAGTGTCATAGCCATTGCCCGGTGGACCAAGCGTGTGATAGTGTCATCCCCAAGTGCGTTCGAGCGTGCGTGTGTGTGTGTGGGACCCCCAGCCTCATCACAGCCCCACGCCCGCCATCAACCACATCCACTCAGAATCAAGCCCACACGGAGCCCACGCCCACCTGGTCGCAGCCGCAATATTGGTAGTCCGTCGACATCGTGTTAGGTAGTCTTATCACGAGCAGGTCGTAGGCTTTACATGCTGTCTGAAGAACACGAGCCGTTCGCTTCCGAGGGAACGAAGGAGGGAGGAGCCAGTGCGACTGCGTGGAGACTCCCGACCCTCCTCGGTGGGTGCAGAGGCAGGCCCGCCTCCGGAGATATTCGACAGATGTACAAAGCACCTCCAGGACGCGTCTTGGAGACTAAGAACGCCTCAGAGTTTCGTCTTCAGGATCTGGAAGCTACCGAGAGTCCCGGGATGAGTAGCGTAACATCCTGCGCATGGTGGTGCCCGCCAGAGTGTTACTTTGGAATGAGTGTGTTGGTATGAAAATATAGCAAGTTTCCCACTGCCATGTTGCTCCTCGGCCAGAAGCCAACGTGATAGCGTTACCAATATTTATTCTACTTTATTGTGTTCTTGGTGGCGTCTAGCATGTATCTAGACACCAGGACAAGCGGGACAGTGTGGGCCATTGATACTGCACTCTGACGTGCCTCTCACGCTAGAGCTATACGTACACTGTCAAAAGAGACAAACAGTTGTAACGTTCTTGTCAGTACAAGTGTCACTTTGTAACACTCGATGGACTCTTCTTCCTCACCAGAACAAGTTCAGCCAAATTGTGTTGCAAGAATGAGACATATCGAGTGTTTGTATAGCAAATTTTAAAGCGCATTTGTCTGTGCTGTTGGTGACTGCAGATCAGCGCCCCAGAGTGACTGTTTATAAATACTCATGTCCCAGCAGCGTGCACCACCAAGAGCTTGTACTCGGTGTGTAGTGTCTGTATTTAGTGAAAGAGCACAATAGTGGACAAGTCTGCTGCAGTTTCTGCTACTTCTGCTGGTTATTCTGCTGTTACCTCCAACATCCTTAGCCCTTCTCCCACTGCTACAACATGACCAGTCACTTCTTCACTGCCCCTCAGCTGAAAAACGAAAATAATTTCCTGAGATTTCATTCACAGGAAGCCTGCTTGACCTCAGGCGCTAAGCACAAAGATAAGTTTCCTCTTAAGAATCCCCCATAGCAAATATAAATGTGACCACCATGCTCTGTGTTCTATTCTCAAATTTCGAAGACTGACAGACTGAAGTCAGACGTCAGCAACAGCACGACCAAGCAGGCCGACCTGACCACATTGGTCATAACGTCACAAGAGCAGGTAAAGAGCAGAGGCAGCACGGACACTGAAGCAACTGTTACGTAGGTGCACAG
Source organism: Penaeus vannamei (assembly GCF_042767895.1). Lineage (NCBI taxonomy): Eukaryota > Metazoa > Arthropoda > Malacostraca > Decapoda > Penaeidae > Penaeus > Penaeus vannamei. The sequence continues at coordinate 5,604,668 of NC_091590.1, forward strand.
GTAGCATCGGATTCTGAACACCGACATGAACCTTTGTAACATTCAGAAGACTAATGATTGGCTCTTTGATATAGCCCAATTTGTTACAATTAACCCCTCAGCGTATTGTGCCCCTTCATGAGGTTTCTTAGTAAATTCAACATATGAGAACTGTCAATTCAGAGCTAGTATACACCACAGTCCATATGTGCCAGGACCTGCGTATAACTGAACTAATGTATACCACAACCTGCATATACTGGAGCCTGTGTCTGCCAGGTATGTATGTTACATTCATGTGTATTGTGCCCTGCCATACAGGACTGCAGTATACTACACTGTAGCTATTGTATACCACAGCCCGGGAAATACTAGAACCTGTGTATACCAGAGGCCATGTAGTAAGGCAAGCTAGACCCATTCTTGGAGGTTAAGTTGGTCATGTTACTGAAGGTGAGACTTCATTGCGATATGGTATGTGTCCAGGATTTATTGTCTTGTCAAAGGAATCCCTCATGTCATTAGTTCAGATCCAGTTTTGTGCATATGGACACTACATTCGCCTGAAGATGACAGTGGTGGGTTAAACAGTGGTCAGCTGGTGAATACTTGAGCCTTGACTCACGCACACAATGAGACATGGATGTTGAGAAGCTACTCAAGCATATGGAGAGGTTCGCAGACCTCTGCCGGCGTCGACAGAACCGCGTCACAAATTCTGCGTGGCTTTAAGTGTTCTCAAAGACTGATGATCTTTCCGGTGCCTCAAAACGCCGCCACCGATACCTTGAAGTGTACTTTGTTAGAGTACTTCCACTGGTTCTTTCAGTACTGTTACCTAGATGAGCGTGTGGGTCTCTAATGTAACCATTCCCAGCCCAACAACACTACCCACATAGATTATTTTGTTAATGAAAAGGGTAAAAGGTTAAGGGTTTGACTGTGTTGTTGGTTAAATAGTGTCCCTCTCTTGTTGATAGTCTAAGCTAAGCCTATCCCATCCAAATTTATACTACTGTATTGGATAACGGATGAGCAAACACTGGAAGATCCTCATAACAGGCAGTGAGACAGAAGGCCGCAAAGTAAGCGATGTTAGGCCACCACAGTCTGCCATTAGGTCTCGTGTTTCACAATGTTTCAAGTTCCATCGCACGACTTTCAGTGTCCGAATTTCAAGTTACTGCAGATACGCTCCTTAACAAAAGACTACTGCTTGCGAAGAGCTATTAAATCTATTGGTGAATCGGGTGCTAGCACACTGCGGTGACTTAAGACTTCCGGCTCAGGACTTTTAAATGTCAAGGGTGAAGGATTTTTGAGCCATATTCTCAAACTGTACTTGAGCTGCTCTCGGTGCCTTTAGCAGGAATTTTTAGAGTGTAGTTTAGCCAGCCTCCCCTCACCCCCTCCCCCCCATGAATATTTGCACACATGATATATCCGTCACACAATGGTGGTATATAGAGTGGTGAACAGTATTCAACACCCAATGTCAATGAAGACCCACACAAGCAAGTTTCAAACAGACAAGCATTCATGGCAAACGGTCCGAGCTAAGTTGTCTTTTTATATATAAACAAAGCCGCGGATTACCAAGTGATTGAATTAAGCTAAGTAACCACGCGACTTCACAACTCTAGTTCGCAATGTGCCAGTGTGTTGCTAACCTCCTGCCTAGTTGTGGAAGTGGTAGGGAAAGGGACGCAAAAGTAAAGTGTAGCGTGTGTTGGCCGAGTACAGTTAGACAATAGGGTTCTCTCCGGTGTACTGCCAGAAGATGCAGTCTTCCCGTAATACATGGCCACAGAAAAACGAAAGGGGGTTCGCAGGACGCGTCCCCTCGTCGAATCTTATATTTTCTATATTCAGTGAGTTATGATTTGACCATGTTCGTATTCTCTACCGGGTTCACTCTGACACATCTCACAATGTTGATAATTGTTAAGGCGTGTT
>NC_091590.1:5621602-5634102 GCF_042767895.1 Penaeus vannamei
CCACTATCATCACCCTCACCATTATCATCACCCTCACCACTATCATCACCCTCACCATTATCATCACCCTCACCATCACCCTCACCATTATCATCACCCTCACCATCACTCTCACTATTATCATCACAATTATCATCAACATTTTCATCACCCTCACCATTATCACCCTCACCATCACCCTCACCATTATCATCACAATTATCATCATTTTCATCACCCTCACCATTATCATCACCCTCACCATCATCCTCCCCATTATCATCACCCTCACCATTATCATCACCCTCACCATTATCACAATTATCATCACCATTACCATAACCCTCACCATTATTATCATCACCACCATTCACACCACCCTCTCCTACCTGATATTCTTGCAGTCCCAGACCCTGAGTGTGCTGTCACTGGAACCGGAGTACACCTTGTCCCCGCACACGGTCAGGCACGTGACGGCGTTGTTGTGGCCCTTGAATTCTTTCCTGATGGAGCCGCTCTTGGCGTCGAAGGCCCTCACGACGGCGTCTCCGCATCCCGTGTACACTGGGGGGCAACGCACCGATTTATGCCTTGCTGTTTAGGTTTTTTTTGCTGTTTATTTTTTTTTTTTTTTTTTTTTTTTTTTTTTTTTTTTTAGGATAGGATAGGATCAGCGAAGGGAAGGACAAGAAAACATACGTGTGTTTTCTTGTGTTTCGTTGTTCCACACATTTGTTTAGCGTGCAATTGGTTTCTCAAGAAAGGAAGGGGGGGTGTTCTGAAGGACCAGATCAGGGTATTTCTGTGTGCCACCCATTAGTCATCATTTACTGTTGATACTAATATAAAGTAAACGATCAACGCCATGGTGTAATGCACATACATACGATTTAAAAAATAATATACCCATTTACAGTGAACACAAAAGCCCATCACAAACCGCAATTAACCACAAACCCACCCCAACTGAACAGAAAAAGACCATCCACCCGCAAGTCCAACTTACAGATGCCATCGCTGAACTTGGCACAGACGACGGAGTGCTTGTGGCCCCTGTAGGTCCTGGTGCAGTCTCCGAACTCCCTCACCCAGCACTTGGCCGTCCCGTCTGCGCTGCCGCTGTACATGAGGCGGTTCACCACGATCAGGCAGATGATGGGGCCTGTGTGCCCTTCGAGAATCTGACGAGGAGAGGATGCGTGGAGGGAGAGGAGGATTGGAAGGGAGGGGGTTGGGTGTGTGGAGGGGAGAGGAGGGGGGTTGTGTGTGTGTGGAGGGGAGGGGAAGGGTTTTGTGTGTGTGTGTGGAGGGGAGGGGGGTTGTGAGTGTGTGTGTGGAGGAGAGGGGGGTTGTATGTGTGTGTGGAGGGAGAGGAGGATTGGAAGGGAGGGGGTTGGGTGTGTGGAGGGGAGAGGAGGGGGGTTGTGTGTGTGTGGAGGGGAGGGGAGAGTTGTGTGGATGGAGGGGAGGGGGTTGTGTGTGTGTGTGGAGAGAAGGGAGGGGTTGTGTGTGTGGAGGGGAGAGGATTGGGTGTAGGAGGGGGGTTGTGTGTATATGTGTGTGGAGGAGAGGGGAGTTGTAAGTGTGTGTGTGTGGAGGAGAGGGGGGTTGTATGTGTGTGTGGAGGGGAGGGGGGTTGTGTGTGTGTGGAAGAGGGGCGGTTGTATGTGTGTGTGTGTGGAGGAGAGGGGAGGGGTGTTGTGAGAGTGTGTGTATGTGGAGAAGAGGGGGTTGCATGTGTGTGTGTGTGGAGGAGAGGGGGGTTCTGTGTGTGTGGAGGAGGGGGGATTGTATGTGTGTGTGTGTGGAGGAGAGGGGGTTGTATGTGTGTGTGTGTGTGGAGGAGAGGGGGGTTGTATGTGTGTGTGTGTGGAGGAGTGGGGGTTGTATGTGTGTGTGTGTGTGTGGAGGAGAGGGGATTGTATGTGTGTGTATGGAGGAGGGGGGGTTGTATGTGTGTGTGTGTGGAGGAGAGGGGAGGGGGGTTGTGAGAGTGTGTGTGGAGAAGAGGGGGTTGTATGTGTTTGTGTGTGGAGGAGAGGGGGTTGTATGTGTGTGTGTGTGGAGGAGAGGGGGTTGTATGTGTGTGTGTGTGGAGGAGGGGGGGTTGTATGTGTGTATGTGGAGGAGAGGGGGGTTGTATGTGTGTGTGTGGAGGAGAGGGGGGTTGTATGTGTGTGTGTGGAGGAGAGGGGGGTTGTGTGTGTGTGTGTGGAGGAGAGGGGGGGTTGTATGTGTGTGTGTGGAGGAGAGGGGGTTGTATGTGTGTGTGTGTGGAGGAGAGGGGGTTGTATGTGTGCGTGTGTGGAGGAGAGGGGGTTGTATGTGTGTGTGTGGAGGAGAGGGGGGTTGTATGTGTGTGTGTGGAGGAGAGGGGGGTTGTATGTGTGTGTGTGTGGAGGAGAGGGGGTTGTATGTGTGCGTGTGTGGAGGAGAGGGGGTTGTATGTGTGTGTGTGGAGGAGAGGGGGTTGTATGTGTGTGTGTGGAGGAGGGGGGGTTGTATGTGTGTGTGTGTGGAGGAGGGGGGTTGTATGTGTGTGTGTGTGTGTGGAGGAGAGGGGGTTGTATGTGTGTGTGTGGAGGAGAGGGGGTTGTATGTGTGTGTGGAGGAGGGGGGGTTGTATGTGTGCGTGTGTGGAGGAGAAGGGGTTGTATGTGTGTGTGTGTGGAGGAGGAGAGGGGGTTGTGTGTGTGTGTGTGTGGAGGAGAGGGGGTTGTATGTGTGTGTGTGTGGAGGAGGGGGGTTGTATGTGTGTGTGTGGAGGAGGGGGGGTTGTATGTGTGTGTGTGGAGGAGAGGGGGTTGTATGTGTGTGTGTGGAGGAGGGGGGGTTGTATGTGTGTGTGGAGGAGGAGGGGGGGTTGTATGTGTGTGTGTGTGGAGGAGGGGGGGTTGTGTGTGTGTGGAGGAGGGGGGGTTGTGTGTGTGTGGAGGAGGGGGGGTTGTGTGTGTGTGGAGGAGGGGGGGTTGTATGTGTGTGTGTGAGGAGGAGAGGGGGTTGTATGTGTGTGTGTGGAGGAGAGGGGGTTGTATGTGTGTGTGGAGGAGGGGGGGGTTGTATGTGTGTGTGTGTGTGGAGGAGGGGGGGTTGTATGTGTGCGTGTGTGGAGTAGAGGGGGTTGTATGTGTGTGTGTGTGTGTGGAGGAGGGGGGGTTGTATGTGTGTGGAGGAGGGGGGGTTGTATGTGTGTGTGTGGAGGAGAGGGGGGTTGTATGTGTGTGTGTGTGGAGGAGTGGGGGTTGTATGTGTGTGTGTGTGGAGGAGGGGGGAGGGGTTGTATGTGTGCGTGTGTGGAGGAGGGGGGGTTGTATGTGTGTGTGTGTGTGGAGGAGAGGGGGTTGTATGTGTGTGTGTGTGGAGGAGGGGGGGTTGTATGTGTGTGTGTGTGGAGGAGGGGGGGTTGTATGTGTGCGTGTGTGGAGGAGGGGGGGTTGTATGTGTGTGTGTGTGGAAGAGAGGGGGTTGTATGTGTGTGTGTGTGTGTGGAGGAGAGGGGGTTGTATGTGTGTGGAGGGGGTTGTGTGTGTGTGTGGAGAGGAGGGGGGTTGTATGTGTGTGTGTGTGGAGGAGAGGGGGTTGTATGTGTGTGTGTGTGGAGGAGAGAGGGGTTGTATGTGTGTGTGGAGGAGAGGGGGTTGTATGTGTGTGTGTGTGTGGAGGAGAGGGGGTTGTATGTGTGTGTGTGTGGAGGAGGAGAGGGGGTTGTGTGTGTGTGTGTGTGGAGGAGAGGGGGTTGTATGTGTGTGTGGAGGAGAGAGGGGTTGTATGTGTGTGTGTGTGGAGGAGAAGGGGTTGTATGTGTGTGTGCGTGGTGGAGAGGGGTGTGTATGTGTGTGTGTGTGGAGGAGAGGGGGTTGTATGTGTGTGTGTGTGTGGAGGAGAGGGGGTTGTATGTGTGTGTGTGTGGAGGAGAGAGGGGTTGTATGCGTGTGTGTGTGGAGGAGAAGGGGTTGTATGTGTGTGTGTGTGGAGGAGAGGGGGTGTATGTGTGTGTGTGTGTGATGGGAGGAGGATTACCGTATATATATGTATGTGAATATCAACATGCGTTTGTTTAGATGTACTCGTTCCATCATATATACATCTGTACGTGCATTAGCTATGAGTATGAGACAAAGACCCACCCATCTTTGAAATCTCCTTCATACAAAAATACCAAACAAAACCACTGCATTTTTACCCCCTTGTCCCCAGCATACCTTGAGGCAGTCTCCCCTGTTGATGGTCCAGCACCTGATTTCCTTGTCTCCGCCGCCAGTGTAAAGGATCCTCGCCTGGGGATCTGTGGCCATGCAGGTGATAGCGGCCTTGTGCCCCTTGAATATCTGGGGGAGAGCACAGAGGTGGGTATGTAGAGTATTTCCTATAAAGGTATAAAGGTTAACTACATATGCACATATGAATACACACACACATATACACACACTCACTCACTCACACAAACACACACACACTCACACTCACACTCACACTCACAAACACACTCACAAACACACACACACACAAACACACACACACACACACACAAACACACACTCACAAACACACACACCCACACACAAACACACTCTCACACCCACACACACACACACACACACACACTCACACACACAAACACACACTCACACACACACACACCCACTCACAAACACACACACACACACGCACACGCCCCTCGACCCACCTTGAGGCAGTTTCCAGTGTCGAAGGACCAAGAGCGAGCTGTGGCGTCCGCGCTGCCCGTGATGATCAAGTCCCCGGGGTTGATGTTGATGCCTTCGCTGTCTTCAGGAACCGTGTCCACCGCCGGGATGTAGATGATGGGGTACACTCCCCTGTGGTGGCCCTGGGGAGGGGAGGAGGCGGATCAGCATGTAGGAGGAGAAACAGACGGTTTATTATTGTTGTTGTTGTTGTTGTTATTATTATTCGGGGGAGAAATGAATAAGTAAAGGGAAGGTTCTAAAGCACTGACTGCTTGGAGGTATGGACTCTTTGCTTTCAAAAAAAAGAAAAGATAAAAGGAAAAAGAAAGAAAAAATGGAAAAGGAAAAGAAAAGAAAAGAAAAAAGAAAAAAGAGAGAAAAAATGGAAAAAGAAAAGAAAAGTAAAGAATAAAAGGAAAAGAAAAGAAAAGGAAAAAAAATAAAAGAAAAAAAATGAAAAAAAACAAAGAAAAAAGGAAAAGAAAACTGACAAAAAAAGGAAAATATAAGAAAAAAAATGTACGACGTCATTCCCCCCTGAAACAAGGTACGACACCTCCCCCCCCCCCGAAATATCCCCATCAACGTTACCGTAAAAGTCCTGATGACCGCCTTATCCCCGACGTCCAAGTCATCAGCGTCGAAGAGCCACGCCTTGGCCGTCTTATCATAGGACGTGCTGAAGATGAACTCGTCCGTGCAGATGACCCTGGCGATTCGCGACGTGTGATCTGCGGGGTCAAAGGTCATGTTGTGCAAGGTCAAAGATCGTGTTAGAAGGGCGTGCTCTGGTATCCGTACCGTCAGTATTACCATTACCCAAGTATGAGATCTTATTATTCCATTTGTATTGTCGGTATATAAGGAGAGTCCTGGATTCGGTGGATATCTATCGCATCTATCGGTCGGTTTGTTAAGATTGTGCGAGGTCTAATGAACATTTATCCTAAGGTCAAGCTTATACACTGAAATAGATGTATATCTATTAGTCTAGACGCATATTTGCCGTGTAGATAGATAGATAAGTGTATAAATATCCGATAGATAAATATTGCATATCTATCAGTTTAGACATGCATATTGCTGTGTTGATAGATGTGTATATATATCTGATAGACAGATATTGCATATCTATTAGTCTAGACATGCATATTTGACATGTAGATAGATAGATAAGTGTTTATATATCTGATTGAGATATTGCATATTTATTAGTCTAGACATACAAATCTGCCGTGTAGAGAGATAGATAAGTGTATATATATCCGATAGATAGACAGACATGCATCTATCTCTGTGTGTACGCATGTCTACGAATATTAATACGAACATTCATCGGGTCTCGCACTCTGCTAACAAACTGGCCCCCTATGTTATTAAGGGTGATAACTCCACAGAAATACAATGGCATACGGACCTTCGTAGACGTAGAGGCAGTCACAAGTGGTCATGTCCCACTTTCTGACGGTGTTGTCAGCTGCACCAGTTATGATGTAGGCGTTGGTGATGGCTACACAGGTGATGTAGGAAGTGTGGCCCCTTGGATAGACACGTTGGTGCTTTATTCACTTTTATGTAGTTTATGTATATCATATATATACATGTGTTATGTAGGTATATCATAATTATGAATATATACATTTGTTATATTTCAGGTGTGGCTCCTTGGAAGTTATGGTGGTGTTTTTGTTTACTTTTTTGTACTTTTTACTTTACTTTACTTTATATATCATATATATATTATGCTTATTAGAATGTATATTTATATTCTATTTCATGTGTGGTCACTTGAAAATCATGGTGGATTTTTTAGTTACTTTTATATACTTGAATTTACTTTACTTTATAAATCATATATATACTTATATCATACTTATGGATATGAATACAAATTATATTTCATATACTTATACGCACACACACACACACACACACACACACACAAAAAAAAAAAAAAAAAAAAAAAAAAAAAACACCCTTACACACACCTACACACACCCACAAACACAAAAATCCCCCCCCCCCATCGCCCCCTCAAAAACCCCAACCCCCAACCCCCGTCTCTTAAACCCCATACTTCAGTACGCCGAGGCACTCCGTCTCCTCCGTCTTCGTGCTCCACATCCGTGCCGTCTTGTCCTCCGAGCCCGTGACCAGCAGAGAGCCATCCTCGGACAGTGCCACGCAGTTGATGGCATCCGTGTGGTCGCACATCGTCTCCCGCAGTGGGTTCTCGTTCTCCTTGCTGCCTCCGCCTCCCATGCTGGTGGTTCGCTTGTCGAGGCCCTGGTCTGTTTACACTCTCCTGCGGCAGGGTGGAGGGAGAGGTGGATAAGATGGATAGATGGGTAGATTGGATAAGATGGATAGGTGGGTAGATTGGATAAGATGGATAGGTGGAGGGAGAGGTGGATAAGATGGATAGGTGGAGGGAGAGGTGTGGATAGGTGGAGGGAGAGATGGGTAGGTTGGATAGATGGGTAGGTTGGATAGGTGGATGGATGGAGAGGTTGGATAGGTGGATAAGATGGATAGGTGGAGGGAGAGGTGGATAAGATGGATAGGTGGATGGATAGTTGGGTAGGTTGGAGAGGTGGAGGGATAGATGGGTAGGTGGATGGATAGATGGGTATATTGGATAGGATGGATAGTTGGGTAGATTGGATAGAAAGATGGGTAGATTGGATAAGTGGATGGATAGATGGGTATGTTGGATAGGTGGATGGATAGATAGGTAGGTTGGATAGGTGGATAGAATGGATAGGTGGATAAGATGGAATGGAGAGGTGGATATGTGGATAAAATTCGATAGGTAGATAAACAGACAGGGAGATGGAATGGAGGTGGAGATAGAACAGAGAGGTAGAGAGAATTGCCAGGGAGATAGAATGGATAGGGAGATGGAACGGAAAGGTAGATAGACAGAACGGAGAGGTAGATAGATGGAACGGAGAGGTAGATAAGATGGATAGATATACAGAATGAATAGGTGGATAAAATGGACATTGATAGAAAGGACAGGTAGATAGAATGGATAGATGGATAGAATGAACAGATGGATAAAATGTATAGGTAGACAGATAGACATAATGGACATGTAAATATAATAGATAGATAGATAGAATTGATAGATGACTAGAATGGACAGGCAGACAGAATGTATAGATAGATAGATAGATATAACGAACAGGTAGATAAGACGGATTGATGGATAGATTGGATAGACAAGTAGAAATAACATGTAGATAAAATGGATATAGAAAAATACAATGTATAGACAAATAAACAGAGAGAGAGAGAACTGATAGATAAATGGCCAGATTGGACAATCCGATATATGGAAAGGATAGATTGATAGACAGAATGGATCGATCGCTAGACAGAATTTTACTGATTCATTGAGGCTTGTAAGTATTATATATATGTTCAATGATTATCCAAAGGTGTGTGTGTGTGTGTGTATACAAACACACACACACACACACACACACGCACACACACACACACACACACGCATATATGTATATATATATATATATATATATATATATATATATATATATACATACATATATATATATATATATATATATATATATTATATATATCTTCATTTATTTGTTTACTTATGCATCAATTAATTCACTTCTCTATCTATTTGTTTCTCTGTCTATCTGTCGATACAGACTTCACGAATTTGTTTATTATTTTTTATCTATCTATTTATCTATCTATCTCTCTATATATATAGAGAGATAGATATAGATAGATATAGTCACTCATTTATACGATTCCTTAATATATACGACTTTGTATAAGAAAAAAAGTGTAAGATGCCAAACACTTTAATTTTCATAAAACACACATAAAATTGTCCCAAGATAAGCCTCCACACAGAAAACTTTTATTGCATTGACTTATTTAAAGATTATCAACCACATCAACGACTAGGAGTCATTAACGGCGAATACCCCGTGGGATTAAAAATGAGCTTTAAAGAACGTCTTGGCATCCCCTTTCATGACGTCATTATGCCCCGCCCCCCTCAGTCGCCATAGCGCTGTTGCTGCGGTGTTACAAACAGAGTTGCCCGGGTGACGGCGAGGGAAGGTGGGGGTCATGCAGCTGGCGGGGGAGAGAGGGGAAACGCCCGAGGAAAATGGGAGGGGAAGGCACTGATACAGATTAATATGCTTCTTTTTTTGGAGTGTTAGTTGTATGTTGATCTTTTTTCTTTTTTTGTAGTTTGTATAACTGTTATATGTCTTTTCGTGAAATGTATACCTGATTTTTTTGTTGTTGTTGTTTTTTTAGAACTGTATAGTTATGTTGTTTGTTTTTAGAAATTCTATACATATATATTTTTTTTTCTTTCTTTTTGTCGAACTGAATACCAATGATATGTTTTTGGTTTGTTTTTTATCGAATTGTATATCTATGATATATTTTTTCGCGACCTGTATACCTATGACAAAGAAAGAGATAGAGGATTGACGCACACACACACACTTACACACACACATACACACACACACACACACACACACACACACACACACACACACACACACACACACACACACTAACACACACACACACACACACTTACACACACACACACACACAAACACAGACAAGGAAAAATATATATACTTATATGTATCCGTTTGAAAAAGAAAAAAAGTATACAAAAATATCCTTCACGTAACGAAAAAAAAAAAACAACGAACGCTATCTTTAGGAGGAAAAAACGAAAAATCAAAGAAAATGACCAAAGATAACATCACAGAAGGATTCACAACAGGGGACTTTGTGGCTGGCGGTTGTTATAGGTTGTTATCACGCGTGGTTCGAATGCAGCAGCTCTTTTGTGTGTGTGTGTGTGTGTGTTTTGTTGTTGTTGTTGTTGCTTTTGTTCTCGTTTTTTGTTGTTGTTGCTTTTGTTTTTGTTGTTGTTTTGGAATTACTTACGTTTCTTGATTCCGTTTGATGAACACTTTACCTCGGGTTATAGAAATGAAGGAGATTTAGAAGAAGAAGATGGAGGAGGAGGAGAAGAAGAAGAGGGCGAAATAAAGGAAAGATGGAAAGAAAGAAACATAAGAAAGAGAAAAAAAGAGAAATTAGAAGGAGGTAAATCAAAGAAAGATGGAAAGAAATAAACAGAAAAAGAGAGAAAAAAAAAATGTCGAAGAATCATAAGAAAGCGAAATAGAGAAAAAAGGGAAAGAAATAATCAGAAGAAAGAGAAAAAATGTCAAAGAATCATAAGAAGGCGAAATGAAAAAAGAAGGAAAGAAACAAAAGAAAAAGAAGAAAAATATCGAAGGGGAAACTCACCTATTTACAAAGGCAATAGAAACACCCACACACACACGAAGAGAGAATCAAAGAAAGAAGGAAAGAAAGAAACAGAAAAAGGAAAAAAAAATTAAAGAAAGAAGGAAAGAAAGAAACAGAAAAAGGAGAAGATAATTAAAGAAAGAAGGAAATTAAGAAACAAAAAAAGAAAAAAGAGAATTAAAGAAAGAAGGAAAGAAAGAAACAGAAAAAGAAAAAAATATCGAAGGGGAAACTCATCTATTTTCAAAGGCAACAGAAACACCCCCACACACATACGAAGAGAGAATTAAAGAAAGAAACAGAAAAAGAATAAGAGAATTAAAGAAAGAGGGAAAGAAACAGAAAAAGAAAAAAATATTGAAGGGGAAACTCATCTATTTTCAAAGGCAACAGAAACACCCCCACACACATACGAAGAGAGAATTAAAGAAAAAAACAGAAAAAGAATAAGAGAATTAAAGAAAGAAGGAAAGAAAGAAACAAAAAAAGAAAAAGAGAATTAAAGACAGAAGGAAAGAAAGAAACAAGAAAAAAGAAAGAAAATATTGAAGGGGAAACTAATATATTTTCAAAGGCAACAGAAACACCCCCACACACATACGGAGAGAAACATACAAGTGACGTATATCGATCGATCCCACAGACACGCACGTGAGAGAGACCTTAATAGCACACACTAACCTTTCCTGAATTCCTTGCCTTAAATTATCGCATTTTGACCACTTAACCCTACACCTGTAAAGAAATTGATATTCGGCCTCCTCTCCTTCTCTCTCTCTCTCTATTTCTCACTTCCTCTCTCTCTCTCTCTCTCTTCCTCCCTCTCTTCTTCTCTCCCTTTCTCCTTCTCTCTCTCTTTCCCTCCTCCTCCTCCCTCCCTCCTTCTCTTCCCTCCCTCCTCCTTCCCTCCTTCTCTCCCTCCCATTCTCTCTCCCTCTCTCTCTCCCTCCCTTTCTCTCTCTGTCTCTCGTTCCCTCCCTCCCTCCCTTTCTCCCTACCTCTCTCCTTTTCTCCCTCTCTCCCTCTCTCCCTTTCTCCCTCTTTCCCTCCCTTTCTCCCTCTCTCCCTCCCTCCTCCTCCCTCCTCCTCTCTCTTCTCCCTCCCTCCCTCTTTCCCTCCCTCCCTCCCTCCCTTCTCCCTCCCTTCCTCCTTCTCTCCCTCTTTCCCTCCCTCCCTCTCTCCTTTGTATATCGACAAATTATTACTGATATCCTTGGGTCTCGTATCTCACACACAATACCTCACGCAGACCTACTTTTGCCTGGTAGAATATTAGAATAACATTGGGTGTGTGAGACAGAGAGCGCCCAATGGTGTTCTTAGACCAATAGCTTGAGATATGTTAAAAGATCTGATAGTTTGATTTATGAAATATAAATGATTTGATAATTTAATCTATGAAATATGTTAAATGATCTGATAGTTTATTTTTTGAAATATGTTAAATGATCTGATAGTTTAACTTTTGAAATATGTTAAATGATCTGATAGTTTAATTTATGAAATATGTGAAATGATTTTTTTATCTGTGGCTTAGGACATTAATGCGGCAATGTTAATGTAAAAGCCTCGTTATTGTAATGAATTTGAAACATATCAATGGTGGGGTTGTGAGTGAAAATTCAAACTTACCAAGCACTTGAGAAACGCATTTTCGGGCATTTTGAGAACAGCATCGAATGTAAATGCTTTCATATAATACTGTTTTTTTTTTTTCTTAAAGCCTCTTGCAAAGTTATATAAAGTTCTTGGACCACTTAGGTCACATACATGAAAAATAACAACTTTATCATTATTGCAAATACTTAATTCTCAGGTTGTTAGTTGTCTCCACGTTTCTGCTAGTACATTCACAACATCCTTTTTATAGAGCCCCTATGACCTACTTTACACGGAGAAATATCTGGCCAGATGAGAAACACTCGATCAAAAGCTATCAAGAACATCCAATAAAATCTTTTGTTAAACTTAGAACTCGATCAAAATTTATCAAGACCATCCTATAAATTCTTTTGTTGAACGCAAAATGATCAAAAGTTATCAAGAATATCCTATAAAATCTATTGTTAAGTGCACAACTCGATCAAAAGTTATCACGTATACCTAATGAACATCTAACATAACAGAACACAGCAGAAGAAACTCGACAAAAAGTGATTCATTATAGATATTACGAACACTATCAAATGCAAAACGAAAATAACAAAAGAGACGACAGTTTAACTAATATAACAAAGGAAGCTTTTTTAACTCTTTCTTTCTCTACCTTATAGTATACCGACATGTAAACAGAACTGTAAGACGAATACAGTGAAATCAATATAACACAGGTAGCCTTCAAATCTTTCTCTCTCTACGTTACAGTATACCTATATGTAAACAGTGAAATTAATATAACAGAGGGAACATTTCTTTCTCTACCTTCGAGTATACCTACATGTAAACAACTCTGTGAGACGAGTGGAATGA
>NC_091590.1:5646602-5651602 GCF_042767895.1 Penaeus vannamei
GTGAAGGTGAAGAGGAACCTTTACAGGAGGTCCCTTCCCTGAACTGCACCGTCACCACCAGGCTCCGGAAACTATCGCAAATAATCGAAAAAGTAAATATGCTTTTGAAGATTTTGTTCCAGCTGGCTTACATTACCTTTTTCTTTCGCGTTGATAATGTAATCTGCTAGTTATTGTATATTATGATACATTTCCTATCTACTATCACAAAGATTTCGTCAATTTGCTCAGCTATAATCATTCACATTAACTTGACAGACTAATAATTAATGAAAATATATTTAGCCTTAAAAGATTTTAAATAGTGTAGTATTTTCTCCGTATTCTAAACTGCAATCAGTAATACCATCATTCTCATTAATTACACAGAAATAGATTTGAACACAAAGTTCTAGATTCTATTGACCACTTTTTTCTCCTTATTTACCTTAATGTTAATTCCCCTTACCATTTTAGCCAATAACGACAACCATCTAAAACAGTCACACCAACAAAATTCAGATCCATTTAACTATCAACCATCTTCCCCAACAAAATTCAGATCCACTCCCCAACAAAATTCAGATCCACTTAACTCTCTATCACCTTCCCCAACAAAATTCAGATCGACTTAACTATCTATCATCTTCCCCAACAAAAATTCAGATCCATTTAACTCTCTATCCTCTTCCCCAACAAAATTCAGCTCCATTTAACTATCTACCATCTTCCCCAACGAAATTCAGATCCATTTAACTATCAACCATCTTCCCCAACAAAATTGAGATCCATTCCCCAACAAAATTGAGATCCTTTCAACTATCTACCATCTTCCCCAACAAAATTAAGATCCATTTAGCTCTCTCTCATCTTCCCCAACGTAATTCAGATCCATTCAACCCTCCATCATCTCCCACTGTCCTTACCGAAGACCACAACACTCCCTCCTTCCCCCCTTAACCCCATCTCCCACATCCTTCTCCACCACGCAAGGTTGAAGACCTACGCCAAGAGCTGTCTACCTGCCTGTCTACCTGCATGCACTGGATTCAGATCCATTTAACTACCTATCACCTTCCCCAACAAAATTCAGATCCATTTAACCATCTACCATCTTCCCCAACAAAATTCAGATCCATTTAACTCTCTATCCTCTTCCCCAACAAAATTCAGATCCATTTAACTATCTACCATCTTCCCCAACAAAATTCAGATCCATTTAACTATCTACCATCTTCCCCAACAAAATTCAGATCCATTTAACTACCTATCACCTTCCCCAACAAAATTCAGATCCATTTAACTATCTATCACCTTCCCCAACAAAATTCAGATCCATTTAACTATCTACCATCTTCCCCAACAAAATTCAGATCCATTTAACCATCTACCATCTTCCCCAACGAAATTCAGATCCATTTAACTATCTACCATCTTCCCCAACGAAATTCAGATCCATTTAACTATCTACCATCTTCCCCAACAAAATTCAGATTTATTAACTCTCTATCACCTTCCCCAACGAAATTCAGATCCATTTAACCATCTACCATCTTCCCCAACAAAATTCAGATTTATTAACTCTCTATCACCTTCCCCAACAAAATTCAGATCCATTTAACCATCTACCATCTTCCCCAACAAAATTCAGATCCATTTAACTATCTACCATCTTCCCCAACAAAATTCAGATCCATTTAACTACCTATCACCTTCCCCAACAAAATTCAGATCCATTTAACTATCTATCACCTTCCCCAACAAAATTCAGATCCATTTAACCATCTACCATCTTCCCCAACGAAATTCAGATCCATTTAACTATCTACCATCTTCCCCAACAAAATTCAGATCCATTTAACCATCTACCATCTTCCCCAACGAAATTCAGATCCATTTAACTATCTACCATCTTCCCCAACGAAATTCAGATCCATTTAACTATCTACCATCTTCCCCAACAAAATTCAGATTTATTAACTCTCTATCACCTTCCCCAACAAAATTCAGATCCATTTAACCATCTACCATCTTCCCCAACAAAATTCAGATCCATTTAACTATCTACCATCTTCCCCAACGAAATTCAGATCCATTTAACTATCTACCATCTTCCCCAACAAAATTCAGATTTATTAACTCTCTATCACCTTCCCCAACAAAATTCAGATCCATTTAACTATCTACCATCTTCCCCAACGAAATTCAGATCCATTTAACTATCTACCATCTTCCCCAACGAAATTCAGATCCATTTAACTATCTACCATCTTCCCCAACGAAATTCAGATCCATTTAACCATCTACCATCTTCCCCAACAAAATTCAGATCCATTTAACCATCTACCATCTTCCCCAACAAAATTCAGATCCATTTAACCATCTACCATCTTCCCCAACAAAATTCAGATCCATTTAACCATCTACCATCTTCCCCAACGAAATTCAGATCCATTTAACTATCTACCATCTTCCCCAACGAAATTCAGATCCATTTAACCATCTACCATCTTCCCCAACAAAATTCAGATCCATTTAACCATCTACCATCTTCCCCAACAAAATTCAGATCCATTTAACCATCTACCATCTTCCCCAACGAAATTCAGATCCATTTAACTATCTACCATCTTCCCCAACGAAATTCAGATCCATTTAACCATCTACCATCTTCCCCAACAAAATTCAGATCCATTTAACCATCTACCATCTTCCCCAACGAAATTCAGATCCATTTAACTATCTACCATCTTCCCCAACGAAATTCAGATCCATTTAACTATCTACCATCTTCCCCAACAAAATTCAGATTTATTAACTCTCTATCACCTTCCCCAACAAAATTCAGATCCATTTAACCATCTACCATCTTCCCCAACAAAATTCAGATCCATTTAACTATCTACCATCTTCCCCAACAAAATTCAGATCCATTTAACTATCTACCATCTTCCCCAACGAAATTCAGATCCATTTAACTATCTACCATCTTCCCCAACGAAATTCAGATTTATTAACTCTCTATCACCTTCCCCAACAAAATTCAGATCCATTTAACTATCCACCATCTTCCCCAACAAAACTGAGATCCAACTATCTATCCTCTTCCCCAACAAAATTCAGATCCATTCCAAATTCAGATCCATTCCCCAACAAAATTCAGATCCATTTAACTACCTATCACCTTCCCCAACGAAATTCAGATCCATTTAACTATCTACCATCTTCCCCAACAAAATTCAGATCCCCTAAACCCTATCTCACGTCCTTCTCCACCACCCAAGGTTGAAGACCTACGCCAAGAGCTGTCTACCTGCCTGTCGACCTGCATGCACTGGATTTACCTCCTGTCCCTCATCCTCGTCATCGCCGTGTGCTTCAACTGCCTCTCTGGGACGACCTCGTTGTCTGGACTCTTTAAACTGTTGCATACGCCGGTCTTCTTCCTGCTGTTCACGTGTCAGGCGGCCCAGCGCTTCTCGGAGAAGGTGCCTGCGGGAGGGTCTTTCGCTTGTGAACTAGTGGTTGTTGTTGTTGTTGTTGTTATATTTTTTTTACGATAAGGATGATGATGATGATCATGATTAGTACTGTTATTATTATTATTGTTGTTGTTGTCGTCATTGTTTTTTACTATCATTATTATTATTAACATTATTATTATTATTATTATTATTATTATTATTATTATCATTATTATTATAATCTTTAGTATGACTATTGATATCATTAAGCATTATTGTTATTATTGTTATTATTATTATTATTACTATTATTATTATTATTATTATTATTATTATTATTATCATTATTATTATTATCTTTATTATTATTATCATTATTATTATTTTCATTATTATTATTATCATTATCATTATCATTATTATTACTATCATTATTGATTAACTATTACTACTACAAGTAGTAGTACTGGTTGTAGAAGAAAAAAATTAAGGTTAAAATCACGTAAATTAATCTTAATGAATATCAAGTAAGCTTAATGTTTTTATTTTTGTTGTTAATGTTATTTGTAAGTTTAAGGTGACAATATGTTTATTATTATTATTTCATCATCATTATTACAGTTTTCTTCATGCCGAAGTTCATTGTTTCAAATGAAAAAAGATGAATGAGAAATGATGATACTTTTGATAGTATAAGAAGAGAAAATTCCTAATTAGTATTCTGATAATTATATAATATCTAACTACACCAGAATAATTAAGGCTTGTTGACATAGAACGTATCTTTAGTTGATATGTTATTATTGTTATTAACCTCTTTGTTTTGTCAGGCATTTTTCTAAAAAAAAATAATAATAATAAAAATAAATAAATAAATAAATGTCAATAAATAAAATAAAATAAAAATAACTATTTTGAAAGAACTGTTTTTGTTGTTTCTTTATTTGTTTGGCATTTCTTTGTCGTTGTTTTTTGTTGATTTTTTGAGTGTGTGTTTGTTATTTTAGTCTTTTCATACTCGACAAATGTTCTGTCTTGTTACTAAATGGAACTTGCTTAGTAATTCAATTCTTGTAGTAATATATAGTTCTCATAGTAATTCTTACATAAGTTGATATAATTATATAATTCACATATTTAATATAATTATATGATTTATATATTTAATATAATTATATGATTTATATGAATTAATATAATTATATAATATAATATAATCATATAATTTAATATAATTATATAATTTAATATAATTATATGATTTATATGATTTGATATAATTATGTGATTTGTATAATTTAATATAATCATATAACATATAATTTTATATAATTTACATCATTTAATATAATTTTTATAATTCTTCAAAATCCACCATGGATGTTTTTGTGGTTCTTTGGTTCTTCGTGTTGTCATTTGTTCCTTTTTTGCAATTTTGATTTTGAAATTGTCTTGGCTTTCCATAGGTTGGAGCCGCAGCTGCGAGAATCCAGCGCTTTGGATATGTTAATGTTCATATAGGCCTGCATATTGAGGTAAGAGCCAATGTACAATGCA
>NC_091590.1:5659102-5661602 GCF_042767895.1 Penaeus vannamei
TTACCGCACCCGCCCTCTGTTTCCAGCTCTAAGACCCTGTTCAGACAAGCGACTGCTAGAAGCGCGACTGTCAGGTCAATGGAAGTGAAGAGCCACTAGTGTGTTCGCTCCTATTCACTTCCATTGACCTGGCAGTCGCGCTTCTAGTAGTCGCGCCACTAAAGTCGCTCGTCTGGAAAGGGCCTAAGGGTCTTCCTTGACAAGCCACCAGGTAGGGACACGGTCTGTCACTACCTCATCAGGGCAGATTTGATTAATTTGCCTAAACTACGACGTCCTTGGCCATCACACGTTTTTTTTTTTTTTTTTTTTTCTATCGAGGGTTGTTTGTAGAAGAGACAGCCAGTTGGGCAGGGCCATCCTCTGGGAGCAAGACCAAGTGCCTATATATCCTGATCGGATAGTCCTGAATTGTGCAAGAATGAGAACAGTCTCATCTGCCGTCTATCCCCGTGCCCCGATGCGGGGACCTGGATCTAAGAATCTTCCAGTATGATTCACAGTGATGCAAACTGCAGGGAGCTCATGGCCGAGCTCACAATGGCTCTCTACCGGGACTCAAAGAACAGGGAGGCAGTCGACTGTGGATTTGCCACAGTGAATCCAGACTGCCTTGTCTTTGATGCCTTAGTAGATGGTCTGGTAGCTCAACCCGAAACAGCTGCTCAAGACAGCCAAACAATCATGCACCTTAAAATTATCTGGGATGATCTATCTATCGGGCGAAGTGCAGAGAGTTTGCATTTAGCTTTCTAATAGGTTGATGGGCAGAAAGATTGCAACCTTGACAGGTCTCTTTGTCCCTCTAATCTAGTGCCCAATTCCTACTCGCTAGGGACCGATACTGAGCCTGATTTCTAGCCATGGCTTCAGCTCCTAAGCCATGAGAACTGACCGACATCTCATAGCCAACTCGAACACAGCCAGATATCTGGATACCGTACTCGAGTTACTTAGTAAAACTATACATCTCTACGAGGACGGCTCTCTGTCATGGATCTGAGTTTTCAAAACTTAACAGCTTTCTCACATAAAGTGTCCATATGTTGGTAGCATCGCCCATGACAATAAGAGACATGGATTCAACAAGTGCTTCGACCGTTCATACGAGCCGCAAAGTCGAATAAGCGACAGTACCAGTATACACACTGAACGGAGCTCCATCTTCAGTCATTTCAGTCCCTTTGATAGTATTAGAAGCCCACCATCCAGACGCCAAGATCAGATGTCCCATACCCCTTCTTGGAACATCCTATCTGAGGTGAAAGCTAGAGCAGTCATTCCGGTTGGGTGCCACCTCTCCTGCCCTCCCTGCCATCATCCCAGATAAAGGCAGTCAGCGGGTAACGTTCCTTCCTCTGCAACACTACGGAGGATCCTTCCTAAGATACCCAGTCAATCTAGCTCGACGGGTATGGAGGAAGTTTATCTTTTCCTTGGTATTTTTCCTACCATATTCACTGGCAATGAGCCTCTCGGGGAAGTAAATTGCCAAAGACTTACACATATAATCCTTACTTCTATCTTCATTTCTGTGTACACGTTATACTGTCTATGCTTGTGTTATTTGTATCAGTGTTACGACGCGACTTCAAATATCAAACGTAAAAAATCAGAAACGTATAGACTTACTTTGCATGTTTTAAGAAGGTCTGGATGGAGGAGAGCGAGAGGCAGGTGAGTCCAGATGATTCTGGGCGTTGTAGCTGCTTCTGCGAGTTGCCGAGTGACACCTTCTTTGTGTTCAGCCTCGGGGCATTGTTCAGAAAACCTCAGTTTCGCTTTCTCTAAGTTAACCATGTCTAGGAAGTCCTAAAAAAAAGTGGGCACATCTATAATACATACATATATTTATTTATTCATTTCTAAACATTGCATATAATGATTGTGTGTGCGTGTACATATTGTATACACATAGACACCTATAGACCAAGCAACATGCATCAGTTTCCTATCAACAATTCTTCGACACCAAACGCATCTGCAACCTCAATGCAACTCACATCATCGATCATGAACACTCGATCATTGATGTTCTCTTTCTGCGTGTCGTTGATGCGGTCGAGGTGAGTTAAAGCCCAAACAAGCTCCATGGTCCACAGTGTACCACTCTTAGGGAAAGTTGTCACCACTATGTCATCAGTCCGGAACTTGAAATTGTAGATCTTTTCTGCCACTCGCTTGTACCTGGCAATTAACATTTAATTAAATTGTGTGTATCGAGAGAGAGAGAGAGAGAGAGAGAGAGAGAGAGAGAGAGAGAGAGAGAGAGAGAGAGAGAGAGAGAGAGAGAGAGAGAGAGAGAGAGAGAGAGAGAGACGAGTGAGTGAGTGGGGTAGGGGAAAAGAGACAGACAGACAAACGGGACAAGAGAGAAAGAGAAAGAGTGAGGGGGGGGGGGGGGGGAGAGACAGAGACGGACAAACGGAACAAGAGAATAGAGGGAGAAAGAGACAGACAGACAAACGGAACAAAATCTAATCCAATTTACACATTACCC
>NC_091590.1:5666602-5671602 GCF_042767895.1 Penaeus vannamei
ACATGTATATATATATATGTATATACATACATATATATATATATATATATATATATATATGCATGTATGTATGTGTGTATGTATGTATGTGTGTATGTATTCATGTATGGATGTATTTATGTATGTATGTGTGTATGTATTCATGTATGGATGTATATGCATATATATATATATATATATATATATATATATATATATATATATTATATATATATATATATATATATATATATATATATATACTGTGGGAGTATAAATAATAAATAAAATTGGAAATTTGAGTATAGTATAGCATATGGAGTAAACAATAATCAAAATAAGGATAAGCCCGACAAAGCGAACTTGGGAACAGACAAAACCAGATAATCCCTGCGCTTAAAAATATGTTCCTCAAACTCTCTTTTGAAAGACGTTCTAAAATTAGCTAAAACAAAATGTTGTATTGCATCCTTTTTTTAATGCTGAGTCGCCGTACACTAAGATTTAGGTGCTTAGTTTATGTAATTATGGAATTCGTAGTTTCACTTCAAAGACGAGACCCAGAGCATTTTTTTTTTTTTTTTTTTTTTTTTTTGCGTTAACGAAGAATATGAATTACATAATTTGCTTCTTATATGGAATAATATCCCGAGGAAATCTTTAGAAAAGAAATATAGAGATCTGTTTTAACAATAAAAAGGTCAATTCGGGGGTCATGTCATAGTGCCCCATGCGAGTTCACTAATTGGTAGTTAGAATTAAAGGTTGCCAATTAGTGTTTGTTACTTTTATGGAATTTCAGTTATTTTCTTAATATATTTCTTATTCCCCAGTTTTTACAGATTTAATAACTTAAATACAGTAGCGATGACTATTCAAAAAGGTGATAATGTAAAGATCCATAGGGAGAGAAATTTGTTGTTTTTTTTTCCTTCCAATATTTTTCTTCTAAAACATCACTTCTTTTATATAACATTATCTGTGCCATATCCTTCATCTAACCAAAACTATTTTCCTTTTTTATAGATGAACTACATTCTATCATTTTGATATAAATATATTCAAACTATTTTATCTATTGCGTTTTTTACTATAAGAATCATAAATTTATTTTTCTATTTATCTACCTTTTCTTGGCCATCAGCATTCTTTTGGTTCTCATTAAAGTCTCACCATGATTTCGAAAGTTTTATCCACGTCACGAAAGAATATATCCATTTTAATCTTTATAATCTAAAGGGGCTGTAGTCCCGCCATACAGCCGAACGTGATCAGTCATAGAGTACACTTAAGCCTAAACCAATGCCAAACACCACGACTTGTACGTATGTTTGAAAATCGACTTCGTACTTCGATCAATTTTATCATTAATTTCTTAAGGGTATAACGCAGTTTTGAGGTCCTTTATTACGAGTCAATGTACATCTGGATATGAAAGATAAACTCGTTGATGTATTATAAATGAGTTAATATAAGATAATATAAATAGACTTAGACCAGACAGGCCGAACGAAAAATGAGGAAAGAATTAAGGTAATGTGAAGTATTATGTGTAGTCACAGTGCTATCACAGCCTTTATACATCAAATACGGAGATACCCAAGCAAAAACGATCTTTATATAGTCATAGATTATCCATTCAAAGTCCATACCCAAATAAAATCGCTATTCAAGATCTTATTTCAACTTTGCTTCAGACACACACGTAATTAAGCGCGTGGCTAGATCTGAACAAGTAAGAGAATAAATATCACACTCGCACAGTCTATGCTCGTTTTAAGAAGACAAAACAAACACGCGCACTCTTAAACAGATGTTACTTGATGTGTTATTTACTGAGTGAATATTCGCACTGACAATAATTGCAGCTTTTGTAGAGCAAATGAAAATCATGTAACTTCTCAGAGCATGAAGACATTGGCCGTGTTCGCGAGGTCAGACCACCGAAGAACAGAAGAAGGAACAAGTGAAAAAGAGAGATTCTGGAAATCGGAGAGACAGGGAACAAGTGAAAAGGAGAGATTTTGGAAATCGGAGACAGGGAATAAGTGAAAAAGAATTTTGGAAATCGGAGAGACAGGGAATAAGTGAAAAAGAATTTTGGAAATCGGAGAGACAGGGAACAAGTGAAAAAGAGAGATTTTGGAAATCGGAGAGACAGGGAACGAGTGAAAAAGAGAGATTCTGGAAATCGGAGAGACAGGGAACGAGTGAAAAAGAGAGATTCTGGAAATCGGAGAGACAGGGAACGAGTGAAATAGAGAGATTTTGGAAATCGGAGAGACAGGGAACGAGTGAAAAAGAGAGATTTTGGAAATCGGAGAGACAGGGAACAAGTGAAATAGAGAGATATTGGAAATCGGAGAGACAGGGAACGAGTGAAAAAGAGAGATTTTGGAAATCGGAGAGACAGGGAACAAGTGAAATAGAGAGATTTTGGAAATCGGAGAGACAGGGAACAAGTGAAAAAGAGAGATTTTGGAAATCGGGGAGACAGGGAACAAGTGAAAAAGAGAGATTTTGGAAATCGGAGAGACAGGGAACAAGTGAAAAAGGGAGATTTTGGAAATCAGAGAGACGGGGAACAAGTGAAAAAAGAGAGATTTTGGAAATCGGAGAGACAGGGAACAAGTGAAAAAGAGAGATTTTGGAAATCGGAGAGACAGGGAACGAGTGAAAAAGAGAGATTTTGGAAATCGGAGAGACAGGGAACGAGTGAAAAAGAGAGATTTTGGAAATCGGAGAGACAGGGAACGAGTGAAAAAGAGAGATTTTGGAAATCGGAGAGACAGGGAACGAGTGAAAAAGAGAGATTTTGGAAATCGGAGAGACAGGGAACGAGTGAAAAAGAGAGATTTTGGAAATCGGAGAGACAGGGAACGAGTGAAAAAGAGAGATTTTGGAAATCGGAGAGACAGGGAACGAGTGAAAAAGAGAGATTTTGGAAATCGGAGAGACAGGGAACGAGTGAAAAAGAGAGATTTTGGAAATCGGAGAGACAGGGAACGAGTGAAAAAGAGAGATTTTGGAAATCGGAGAGACAGGGAACGAGTGAAAAAGAGAGATTTTGGAAATCGGAGAGACAGGGAACGAGTGAAAAAGAGAGATTTTGGAAATCGGAGAGACAGGGAACGAGTGAAAAAGAGAGATTTTGGAAATCGGAGAGACAGGGAACGAGTGAAAAAGAGAGATTTTGGAAATCGGAGAGACAGGGAACGAGTGAAAAAGAGAGATTTTGGAAATCGGAGAGACAGGGAACGAGTGAAAAAGAGAGATTTTGGAAATCGGAGAGACAGGGAACAAGTGAAAAAGAGAGATTTTGGAAATCGGAGAGACAGGGAACGAGTGAAAAAGAGAGATTTTGGAAATCGGAGAGACAGGGAACAAGTGAAAAAAGAGAGATTTTGGAAATCGGAGAGACAGGGAACAAGTGAAAAAGAGAGATTTTGGAAATCGGAGAGACAGGGAACGAGTGAAAAAGAGAGATTTTGGAAATCGGAGAGACAGGGAACGAGTGAAAAAGAGAGATTTTGGAAATCGGAGAGACAGGGAACGAGTGAAAAAGAGAGATTTTGGAAATCGGAGAGACAGGGAACGAGTGAAAAAGAGAGATTTTGGAAATCGGAGAGACAGGGAACGAGTGAAAAAGAGAGATTTTGGAAATCGGAGAGACAGGGAACGAGTGAAAAAGAGAGATTTTGGAAATCGGAGAGACAGGGAACGAGTGAAAAAGAGAGATTTTGGAAATCGGAGAGACAGGGAACAAGTGAAATAGAGAGATTTTGGAAATCGGAGAGACAGGGAACAAGTGAAAAAGAGAGATTTTGGAAATCGGGGAGACAGGGAACAAGTGAAAAAGAGAGATTTTGGAAATCGGAGAGACAGGGAACAAGTGAAAAAGGGAGATTTTGGAAATCAGAGAGACGGGGAACAAGTGAAAAAAGAGAGATTTTGGAAATCGGAGAGACAGGGAACAAGTGAAAAAGAGAGATTTTGGAAATCGGAGAGACAGGGAACGAGTGAAAAAGAGAGATTTTGGAAATCGGAGAGACAGGGAACGAGTGAAAAAGAGAGATTTTGGAAATCGGAGAGACAGGGAACGAGTGAAAAAGAGAGATTTTGGAAATCGGAGAGACAGGGAACGAGTGAAAAAGAGAGATTTTGGAAATCGGAGAGACAGGGAACGAGTGAAAAAGAGAGATTTTGGAAATCGGAGAGACAGGAAGAGAGTGACGTAGGCGAGAATTGACACCGGTATCTATATGGTATTTTGCTTGCCGGTACAATTACTGGGAGTAACCTACACTTTTAATGTTATTTATTTGTTGGTTTGTTTTGCGGGGAACAGCTAACAACCACACTAAGCTGACAGAAGCAATATTTAGCTCTCAAATCCCTCGTAAAATAGCTGACAATGTATACAAATAAAAGAAAACGCGAATTTGAAGGGAATGCATCAATAAAATAAAGATATGATTATAGAAATGAAATACAAGAATACATTAATAAAATACAAGAAATTATTTTAGAAATGAAATACAAGAATACATTAATAAAATACAAGAAACGATTATAGAATTGAAATACAAAAATACATCAATGAAATAAAGAAATGATTATAGAAACCAAGATTAGAAGTCAGTAGACAAATGGAAGCAACAAGATTTCACGAAAATTTGGATAAAAGGAAAAATCTAAGCAAGAAAGAAAATGAAAAATAAATGGTTTGCTTAATGGATGAAATCACCCAAGCCAAAAAATATATATTTTTCCTAAACCGCAAAAAAATGAAAAGCACTAGCAGTATAAACAATAAGAATACCGAAAGAGGAAGAGAAAAAAATAATTACTATTTGTTCCCCACCTCATTTTTCGGCGACACAAGAATACACCGAAAATCAAGTTAAAAAAAAAACACATAAAAGAGTTTAAAGTGTTGAGTTTGTGAAAGGTAATGAAAAAAAAAATTAAACTGTCGACTAGGAAACTCAAAATCCTAAAGGACAACCTGGAGTGTTAAT
>NC_091590.1:5688162-5693162 GCF_042767895.1 Penaeus vannamei
ACACCATCAGCACCTAACTGGTAACATATAAATGGCTATAGTGACAATGTTTATTGGCATATCGAGGGTGTCTCAGCTCCCCAGTTTATATAAAAGTCAGAGGTAGGATTGATGAAAACTTACTTGTTTTCTCTTACGGTAAAATTCAAAGAAAACCGGCGATGGCTTAAAGGGGTAACTTTTTTGTACAGAGAATATTTCTCTCTCACACACTCACACTCACACTCACACTCACACTTACACTTACACTTACACTTACACTTACACTTACACTTACACTTACACTTACACTTACACTTACACTTACACTTACACTTACACTTACACTTACACTTACACTTACACTTACACTTACACTTACACTTACACTTACACTTACACTCACACTCACACTCACACTCACACTCACACTCACACTCACACTCACACTTACACTTACACTTACACTTACACTTACACTTACACTTACACTTACACTTACACTTACACTTACACTTACACTTACACTTACACTTACACTTACACTCACACTCACACTCACACTCACACTCACACTCACACTTACACTTACACTTACACTTACACTTACACTTACACTTACACTTACACTTACACTTACACTCACACTCACACTCACACTTATACACTCACACTCACACTTACACTCACAATTCCTATCACACTCACACTTACATTCACACTTACACTTACACTTACACTCACACTTATACTCACACTCACACTCACACTCACACTCACACTCACACTTACACTTACACTTACACTCACACTCACACTCACACTCACACTCACACTCACACTCACACTTACACTCACACTCACACTTACACTTACACTTACACTTACACTTACACTCACACTCACACACAGATATATATATATATATACATATATATATATATACATATATATATATATATATATATATATATATATATATATATATATAGGGAGGAAAAGAGGATGATCAAGTGAGGGAGAGTCAACAAGCTTCTGCATATTCAAAAAATCTTTTACTCTTCCAGAATTACTTTCAAACTTTTTGTCTGTATTTGTCTTTAAAAAAAAAATAATGAAAAAATATATTACTTTCAAGTGAATTCCTTTCAATTTGTTGTTGGTTTGTTCTATATTTGACACATTTTGTACCTCTGGCAGTTACGAGTTACTTTCCAACCTCTCCAAAGAAAAAGACTACAACACCTCCCTCCTCTACTTGTATCTGAAGGTGAAGTCGATGCCCTCCGAGTTCTCCTGGATCCAGCGATCGATCTTGGCGTCCATCTCCGGGGTCGCTATGTTGGCCCAGTCCCCGATCTGTCCCTTCCGGCAATGGTTGCCCTCGAAGTTCAGGAGATTCGTCCTCATGTTGGGGTTGCTCTTCATGCGGTCGAATTTGGCATAGTCCGCCACCCTGGGGGATGGGTAGTCGTGAGGGTGGTTGGTGGTGGGGTTGGTGGTAGTGGGGGGGGGGGGGGGGTGGAGGTGGAAGGGGTGAGGGTGGTGGTGGGGGTGGAAGGGGTGGGGGTGAGGGTGGAAGGGGTGGGGTTGAGGGTGGAGGGGTGGGGGTGGTGATGGGGTTGGTGGAGTGGTGTGGGGGTCATGGTGGTGGGGGTGGTGATGGGGTTGGTGGAGTGGTGGGGGGGTCATGGTGGTGGGGGTGGTGATGGGGTTGGTGGAGTGGTGGGGGTGGTGATGGGGTTGGTGGAGTGATGGGGGTGGTGATGGGGTTGGTGGAGTGGTGGGGAGGTCATGGTGGTGGGGGTGGTAGGGGTAATGATGGTGATGGTGGTGATGATGATGGTAGGGGTAATGATGGTGATGGTGGTGATGATGATAGTAGTGGTGGTGGTGGTGATGATAGTGATGGTGGTGGTGGTGATGATAGTGGTGGTGGTGGTGATGATGATAGTAGTGGTGGTGGTGGTGGTGATGATAGTAGTGGTGGTGGTGGCGATGATGATAGTAGTGGTGGTGGTGGTGATGATAGTAGTGGTGGTGGTGGCGATGATGATAGTAGTGGTGGTGGTGGTGATGATAGTAGTGGTGGTGGTGGTGGTGATGATAGTAGTGGTGGTGGTGGCGATGATGATAGTAGTGGTGGTGGTGGTGATGATAGTAGTGGCGGTGGTGGCGATGATGATAGTAGTGGTGCTGGTGGTGATGATAGTAGTGGTGGTGGTGGTGATGATAGTAGTGGTGGTGGTGGTGATGATGATAGTTGTGGTGGTGGTGATGATGATAGTAGTGGTGGTAATGATAGTAGTGGTAGTGGTGGTGATGATGATAGTAGTGGTGGTGGTGGCGATGATGATAGTAGTGGTGGTGGTGGTGATGATAGTAGTGGTGGTGGTGGTGATGATAGTAGTGGTGGTGGTGGTGATGATGATAGTAGTGGTGGTGGCGGTGATGATAGTAGTGGTGGTGGTGGTGATGATAGTAGTGGTGGTGGTGGTGATGATAGCAGTGGTGGTGGTGGTGATGATGATAGTAGTGGTGGTGGTGGCGATGATGATAGTAGTGGTGGTGGTGGTGGGGATGATAGTAGTGGTGGTGGTGGTGATGATAGCAGTGGTGGTGGTGTTGATGATGATAGTAGTGGTGGTGGTGGTGGTGGCGATAATGATAGTAGTGGTGGTGTTGGTGGTGATGATAGTAGTGGTGGTGGTGGTGATGATGATAGCAGTGGTGGTGGTGACGATGATGATAGTAGTGGTGGTGGTGGCGATGATGATAGTAGTGGTGGTGGTGGTGATGATAGCAGTGGTGGTGGTGGTGATGATGATAGCAGTGGTGGTGGTGGCGATGATGATAGTAGTGGTGGTGGTGGTGGTGATGATAGTAGTGGTGGTGGTGGTGATGATAGCAGTGGTGGTGGTGGTGATGATGATAGTAGTGGTGGTGGTGGCGATGATGATAGTAGTGGTGGTGGTGGTGGTGGTGATGATAGTAGTGGTGGTGGTGGTGATGATAGCAGTGGTGGTGGTGGTGATGATGATAGTAGTGGTGGTGGTGGCGATGATGATAGTAGTGGTGGTGGTGGTGGTGATGATAGTAGTGGTGGTGGTGGTGGTGCTAGCAGTGGTGGTGGTGGTGATGATGATAGTAGTGGTGGTGGGGGGGATGATGATAGTAGTGGTGGTGGTGGTGGTGATGATAGTAGTGGTGGTGGTGGTGATGATAATAGCAGTGGTGGTGGTGGCGATGATGATAGTAGTGGTGGTGGTGGCAATGATGATAGTAGTGGTGGTGGTGATGATGATAGCAGTGGTGGTGGTGGTGATGATGATAGTAGTGGTGGTGGTGGCGATGATGATAGTAGTGGTGGTGGTGGTGGTGATGATAGTAGTGGTGGTGGTGGTGATGATGATAGCAGTGGTGGTGGTGGCGATGATGATAGTAGTGGTGGTGGTGGTGATGATGATAGCAGTGGTGGTGGTGGCGATGATGATAGTAGTGGTGGTGGTGGTGGTGGTGGTGATGATAGTGATGATGGTAGGGATGTTGGGGGTAGTGACGGTGACGGTGATGGTGATAATGATGATATCACTGAAAATACCCTAATAGAGATAAATATTCCTTTACTGTTATCCATCTTCAATAGGAAGTAATGAAACATTTTTTTAACAATCACAGAAGAGTGAGTAAGCGAACCAAAATCACAGGCATGAGCATTTATCCGGGAAATTAGTCCAAAAAAATATCAAAATCATAAAACGAACCACAGACAAGAACATTTTTCCGGAAAGTTATTAACAAAAATGATAAAACCATAAAAGGAAGAACAGAGAAGCCCATCATAAGACTCACTTCAACAGCGTGTCATCGTCGATCTCCAGACCCAAAAACGAGCTAAGTTTCCTCAGCTCCTCCAGTATGTTGGTCTTCAGGTCCTCATAGAACAGCATGTGGAAGTTGGGGTTGTCCTTCTGCTGCCTCGCCTGGCGGATGTGGTCCCAGTATGGCCCGTAGAAGAGGTGGCCGTCCATGAAGGCATCCAAAAAGTCATCGAAAGTGCCCGTGAAGAATCGTTCTCCCAGTTGTTTGCCGAAGTGGTAGAAGGAGACGCACACGTCCTTCGGGTTGCGGGCCACGTACACCACCTGAGGAAGTTCGAGTAAAATGAGAGGATATGGAGGGGTGACGTGCATAGCTTCTTAGATCAAGATTTTTTCGTTATTGATAAGTTATTGGTGAATATGGTGTGTATTTAACGATCAAACAATAAGGTTGATGCTGAGGAGGGTGGGTTGCTGCACCCGCCCTCTGTTTCCAGCTCTAAGACCCTGTTCAGACAAGCGACTGCTAGAAGCGCGACTGTCAGGTCAATGGAAGTGAAGAGCCACTAGTGTGTTCGCTCCTATTCACTTCCATTGACCTGGAAGTCGCGCTTCTAGCAGTCGCGCCACTAAAGTCGCTCGTTTGGAAAGGGCCTAAGGGTCTTCCTTGGCAAGCCACCAGGTAGGGACACGGTCTGTCACTACCTCATCAGGGCAGATTTGATTGATTTGCCTAAACTACGACGTCCTTGGCCATCACACGGTTTTTTTTTTTTTCTATCGAGGGTTGTTTGTAGAGGAGACAGCCAGTTGGGCAGGGCCATCCTCTGGGAGCAAGACCAAGTGCCTATTTATCCTGATCGGATAGTCCTGAATTGTGCAAGAATGAGAACAGTCTCATCTGCCGTCTATCCCCGTGCCCCGATGCGGGGACCTGAATCTAAGAATCTTCCAGTATGATTCACAGAGTGATGCAAACTGCAGGCAGCTCATGGCCGAGCTCACACTGGCTCTCAACCGGGACTCAAAGAACAGGGAAGCAGTCGACTGTGGATTTGCCACAGTGAATCCAGACTGCCTTGTCTTTGATGCCTTAGTAGCTGGTCTGGCATCTCAACCCGAAACAGCTGCTCAAGACAGCCAAACAATCATGCACCTTAAAATTATCTGGGATGATCTATCTATAGGGCGAAGTGCAGA
>NC_091590.1:5700662-5706489 GCF_042767895.1 Penaeus vannamei
CAAAAACGATCTTTATATAGTCATAGATTATCCATTCAAAGTCCATACCCAATTAAAATCGCTATTTAAGATCCAATTTCAACTTTGCTTTAGACACACACGTAAATAAGTGCGTGGCTCGATCTGAACAAGTAAGAGAATAAATATCACACTCGCACAGTCTATGCTCGTTGAAGAAGACAAACAAACACGCGCACTCTTAAACAGATGTTACTTGATGTGTTATTTACTGTGAATACTTCAATGAAATACAAGAAATGATTATAGAAATGAAATACAAGAATACATCAATAAAATAAAGAAATTATCGAAATGAAATACAAGAATACATCAATAAAATACAAGAAATGATTACAGAATTGAAATACAAAAATACATCAATAAAATCAAGAAATTATTATAGAAACCAAGATTGGAAGTCAGTAGACAAATGGAAGCAACAAGATTTCACGAAATTTTGGATAAAAGGAAAAATCTAAGCAAGAAAGAAAAGAAAATTAAAAATAAATTGTTTGCTTAATGGATGAAATCACCCAAGCAAAAAAATATTTTTTTTTCCTAAACCGCAAAAAAATTGAAATGCACTAGCAGCATAAACAATAAGAATACCGAAAGAGGAGGAGAAAAAATAATAATAATTACAATTTATTCCCCACCTCAAACTTCTGCGAGGACACAAGTATGCACCGAAAATCAAGTTAAGAAACACCTAAAGAGTTTAAAGTTAGAATTCATGAAAGTTAATGAAAAAATAAATCTTAACTGTCGACTAGGAAACTCAAAATCCTAAAAAGCAACCTGGGGCGTTAATGATAAAAATACTAGATATAACGAAACCCTTCCTATAAAGGTCAGATATTTGTCTACAGAAGGCCTAATATTTCCAAAAGATTATAAAGAAAAAAGTTTAGCAGCGCACTCGTTTAATTCAACATGTACAATAACAAGAAAATATCTCCATTAGAAGACAAATCAGTAAAGAAATTTATGAAATAAAGAAGAGCAAATATTAAGATTTTGCGAAATCCACAAGGAAATGACAGATTTCTGCCAAATATTGGAAAGTGAAAGGAGAAAATGTCAGAAATTATTTAATGAGAAAAGGGGGCTTATCCACACGAGAGAACATAACTTGTACTTCTCTCCTATATTGCAAAAAAAATTACAAATTAGGGCGCGTTCAGCAAAATGTCCGTCAAATATGGGGCTTCCGTGTGAATATAGCAAATATACCAACAAATCTATTATTTCCCTAAAATATAATTAATCACAACAGGACAAGACCCTATATATACCGCTCCTCAAATCATAATAAGGACCAAAATGATATACAATAATCATAAATCTATAACCTGACAAATAAGGAATTGTCGTCTTTCAGACCCTCGCACCCAATCTGGGGTACAAGTGAACCATATCTAAGTATCATTTAAAAGAAAAAAAAATCGGGGCAATGAGGATCAGCAGCCCTCGGAATTTGATAAATAACAGATCATATAAAAATGAAACCATTCTATTTACAACTATTTGTAAATATTTACGAGCGGCCTTCTTAGAGTTTACAAATAAAATGTACAGATAGATGCAAAGCCGTTCGTGTGCCGGGAAGTACACAATACATAAGAAAAGTAAACCGTATAGTATGTAAACCGATAAATATATGATAAATAAATGATAAATAAATAAATGATAAATAAATAATGATAAATATATGTAATATGTAAACTGTATAATATGTAAAAGTAAACCGTATAATATGTAGTACGAGATGCGAAGACAGATTTAAGAAAATAGGACTTGAAACTTGAGGAAAAGAAAAAAAAAAGAGGGGACAAGAGTAGGCTCTATTAAGACGTTCACAAAAAGAGTGAAATGAAACAAGGAAGATTTCATGATTTTTCAACACAAAAACAAATAAAAAAAAAACACAGCAAAGAAAAAAGAACAAAAAGTAAACATTAAAAACCGATACCAGTGTCGATTTTTTTTTTTTTTTTTTTTTTTTTTTGAAGGACTACTGAGGACTAAATCACCCTCCTGACAACGAAACAGATGTCAAAAATATGCAAAACTATATAAAGAAAATGTTATCATAATCTTAAAGTAGAGAAGACTCCCGGATATTAACCCTCTCATTAAAACAACTAAATACAAATACAAATATAAAATAAATAAATATAAATAAATACACGGACAAATAAATAAATATAAATATAAAATAAATAAATATAAATAAATACACGGACAAATAAATAAATATAAATATAAAATAAATAAATATAAATAAATACACGGACAAATAAATAAATATAAATATAAAATAAATAAATATAAATAAATACAAAGGTCTAGAGAGCTTCGTTAGGCCTTGGTGTATCAGTTTACACATACGCTCGGATAGACACATGCCTACAGGATCTATATTTAGACCTTGCATACTTATGTGTGTGCATCCGTGCGTGCGCGCGCGAGCGCGCGCGTGCGTGTGTGTGTGTGTGTGCGTGTGCGTGTGCGTGTGTGTGTGTGTGTGTGTGCATCCGCGTGTGTGCATATATATGGATAAATAGTTTAAGTATTACCCCCCCTCTCTCTCTCTCTCTCTCTCTCTCTCTCTCTCTCTCTCTCTCTCTCTCTCTCTCTCTCTCTCGTCATCTATCTTTATAAATATATATATGTGTGTGTGTATGTATTTATGTTTATATACATGTATATATACATATATGTATGTATATAATTTATGAATATGCCTATTTAGTTATTCGTGCATGTATGCCGATACACACATATTTATAACTGTGTGTTTGTGTTAGAAAGAACTCAAACAAAAATCATGTTTTACCAAATGAATTCACTGTTTCGCCTGTACTGGGCAGAAGACGCTCGCTACGTCTGGCGTCCACAAGAGTTGGATGTCAACTGAGGACAGAAAACAGCGAAGGTCGTAGCTAAAGGCCATGGGATAGCCCTCCACCACTCTCCGGTCTGTAACCATGTCTACGACCGAAATTCCCTTCTAATTTCGTTTACTCTTTTCATTTCGCAATGGGGGGTTGACAGGTATATAAATAAGTAATTGACAAGTGAATGATGAAGTGTTGGATTCGCATAGGACAAAGGAAGGATTCGAATATTGCTGTTGTTGAAGGAGAGCAGATGGTCATAAACGATCTGTTGACGGCCTATAGGAACGGCCTTGGGTTTTCTTATTTATATTCTGGTTCTCTCTCTCTCCCTCTACCCCCTTTCAGTCGGCCATAGTGGGTGTGTTTATACGTCGGTACGCGTCTGAATATCAATATATATGGATGTGTATGTATGTTTATGTGTGGGTATGGGTGTGTGTGTGTGCGTGTGCGTGTGCGTGTGCGTGTGCGTGTGCGTGTGCGTGTGCGTGTGCGTGTGCGTGTGTGTGTGAATGTGAATGTGAATGTGAATGTGAATGTGAATGTGAATGTGAATGTGAATGCGAATGCGAATGCGAATGCGAATGCGAATGCGAATGCGAATGCGAATGCGAATGCGAATGCGAATGCGAATGCGAATGCGAATGCGAATGCGAATGTGAATGTGAATGCGAATGTGAATGTGTATGTGTATGTATGTGCATGTGAATGTGTGAGTGTATGTGTATGTGTGAGTGTGAGTGTATGTGTGATTGTGAGTGTGAGTGAGTGTGCGTGTGTCTGTGTGTTCGTGTACGTGTATGTATATATTATAAGCATAGGGTGTCTACGTAACGGTGTTCTTTTACAAAGCCATTTGCATATGACGAGACACCATCCTACACATACAATGGCATTTACGTCCATTTCTCTTTCTTAGTTCCTCAGAATACTAATAATACTTGTTGGCGCGTCACGATAAGCAAGTAAATATATATATTCTATCTTAGCACTGAACACAAGGTCTTTGGCCAAGCCTATCCTATTGCAACACATGTGCATGTAAACAAAGCAGTATTTGTACTGAAGCCTACGTGATATCAACAAGGCAGTGTTTGATGTTTGTTATTCATGTTATAGAGCAAGAGATGTTTTTTGTTTACGCTTTTGTAAAGAAAAAAAAATTGTGGGATCTTTTTGTTTGTAATTTTTGGTGTGTTTGTGCTGTATCATATGTCTGCTTACAACGAAGACTCAGTTTGTGTGATTAGTTGTGTGTGTGTGTGTGTGTGTGTGTGTGTGTGTGTGTGTGTGTGTGTGTGTGTGTGTGTGTGTGTGTGTGTGTGTGTGTGTGTGTGTGTGTGTGCGTATGTGTGTGTGTGCGTATGTGTGTGTGCGTATGTGTGTGTGCGTATGTGTGTGTGCGTATGTGTGTGTGTGCGTGTGCGCGCGTGCGTGCGTGCGAGGGATTACGGCAATGAAGAAAACAAAAAAGATATTAACGCTTTTAGTGCGTGTATTGCCGAAGCAAGTGCGTGTCATATTTTGTGGCCTGACAGCTAAATTATTATTCATTATGAGTTAATAAATTATTATTCATTATGAGTTAACTGTAACGAAGTGAACAATAGCTGTGGCGTAAGGTCTTCTGTTTTTTCCTTGCGTCACATTAGTCTTTTTTTATGTTTTCTACAAAAACAAGAAAACCGTCTGTTGGCTAAGAAAAAAATAATAACTGGCAACTACAACCGGTTCTGGTATGGCAAGAAAACTGTTAACGCGACAGATCTTCCCTAGCGCCTGGGGGGGGGGGGGGGGGGTACCATTTAATGGCCCTCTCCCTCTCCCTCTCTCTCTCTCTCAAGAGCGCATACCTGGATCTCTAGGTCCAAGGTTTTTTGTCGTCACCGTGGATGAAAAAGAGATTGACATCCCCACGACGGACAAGACGATTGGCCTTGGGCTAGTGCTTTTAATTACAAGCCTTTATGTGCAAGTAATTAAAAGCACGAAGCACAGGGGCAGCTAATAATTTCACTGCGAAGTGCTCGACCGGAGACATAAGGTCTCACGCCCGTTCGGCAGGGTCCCGACCCCGACCGGCCTTCCCATACAGAGACTGTTGGCTACCCTGTGTGCCTCACTTTTTTATACCACTTCCGCCCTTATCATCGTCCAGTTAATTAGCTCTGCTAGCCTCCTCCTCGACCCAACATTCATCACCCTCGCTATGACGAAACTCATGGGTCACGTCATCAAATTAGCGTATACTGGGGAGCCTATCTCTTGCGAGGAGGCTCTCCAGAACATCTTCATTATCACTGAGGTGGCAGTCACACACCTCTTTAAGGTGTGTGACTCATTACATTCATTACTCATTACTTTCTCAGGACAACATATACACGATAAAACGTATTGCAAGACAAGAATACACGATTGGCGCAAGTCGGTTATCTTCCGGAAACAGTACGCATGTAATTCTTGTGCAATTAACGGGTTTCTGCGGGACGATGTGCGCATGTGGCTGCGTGAGTGCGTAGACGAGTTGAATTAATGGGTGAGAGACGTGAACTGAGTGAGTCAAGAGTATAGCGCACGAGTAGAAAATAGAATGCTGATAGATGTTCATTAGTTTTTTAAGAGTCATTAGTAAGTAAGGCGAGAGTGAGTAAAAAGGAATAGGATGGTGTGGAAGTTGGAAGAAATAAGCGAAGGGAGGAGGAGTGTATGGGCGGGGAGATAAGGGAAGGATGGGGTGGGGGTGGAAAAAGAGGTATGGGTGAGGAAGGGGGGGGGAGGGTCAGTTATGTAGGCGGGGGTGGCAATGTAAGTTGAGCTTAATGAAAACAATCACTGATCTGACTGCACGAAAAAAAAAACATTCACGCTAATAACAATGAACTTACGTTAATCGCAATATTAACCAACTACTATGCGAAATCATA
>NC_091590.1:5706989-5709489 GCF_042767895.1 Penaeus vannamei
CTCACAAGCATATCGACCTACAAACACACATACTTATACACATAAATATATATTAAGGAATGTGATATGTTCATATGTATACATATACACGTGTGTTTATTTGTGCGTGTGTGCGCTATCCAGCTTGGGAGATTTATGCACGAGTAAAACGTACCTTTGAAATTTGCACGTGTGGTGTGTAAATTGCACTCTAACACACTGACATTCGCAATGGAAAGTATTTGCAGTGACACAGAAAAAATAACGAATACAAAGGACATTCGCGAATCCATCCTACGTTCTGGATTAACGACCCGATCCTCTTAATGAACTGGAATTGCAACGAAATGCACGCGAAGTGTCGCCATTTCCTTCCCTACCACGTGACTAAAAAAAAAAAAAAAAAAAAAAAAAAAAAAAAAAAAAAAAGGCCGTTCCCTCGCACCTAATCCACGCCTCGATATAATTTCCATTTCAAATAAGCCTTCAACCCCCTTCTCCTTTGCAAAATAAATCGACGCGTCCCTTATCGATCCCGAATACCAGAGTATCATTAGACAAATGCGTGCGCTCGTTACCCCCGTCGACCTGAATGTAGTTCCCGCCGCCCACACGCCCACCAGCCCGCCCACCCGCCCACCCTGCTGGACAGTGACGCATGGCGGCCTGGACACGTGGGGGAGACACTAAATTACAGCTAAATTAGAGGGTGATGGAAAATAAGTGAGCGACTATGCTGCCCCCTGGTCGTCTGCTGTTTCGTTCGAGTGACTGTTTTGGTGACTATTGTGTGTGTGTGTGTGTGTGTGTGTGTGTGTGTGTGTGTGTGTGTGTGTGTGTGTGTGTGTGTGTGTGTGTGTGTGTGTGTGTGTGTGTGTGTGTGTTTCGGTGTGTGTGTGTGTTTGTGTTTGTGTGTGTGTGTGTGTGTGTGTGTGTGTGTGTGTGTGTGTGTGTGTGTGTGTGTGTGTGTGTGTGTGTGTGTGTGTGTGTGTGTGTGTGTGTGTGTTTCGGTTTACAGTTAGTCATGCACAATACACACAAATGCTGTAGTCTCGAATTTTGGAAGCAATCAGCCATAATAAGCTATCAAATAACAGAAAAACTCCTCTAACCTTACTTATAATTACTTTTCAAAATAAATCCGTTAATCTTACAGAACCTACATTGTTTTGTTGTTTTTTTTTACTTTCAAAAATAAATCTGTTAACCTTACAAACACTAAAATGCTTATCTCTTGTTTTACTCAAAAATAAATCCGATTTATTTTTTATTTTTTTACTTTAAAAAATAAATCCCGTAATCTTACATACACTACATTGCTTATCTCTTTTTTTACTTTAAAAAATAAATTCGATAACCTTACAGACACTACATTGCATGAAAGCACAACATATAACCAACATAAGACAACAATAGACGAGATTCCACAAGTGTCGATAAACCTACATCAAGGCCACGTACCCTAGACACGTGATGCGGGAAAAAGTGACATCTAGTGGAAGAATTTGAATACAAAACCTCTGCATCTCGACGCCAGGGGGCTAAAAAAGCGTGAGGAATGGGACAGGATTCTTCTTACACACGCCATTGTGTCTGAAAGGACATTTGAATTGAATTATATAACGAAAGGTATAAATTATATAAGGAAAGGTGGGTAGGTCTTTAAAACAACGTTGGATTGTAGTAGATTTATGACTTAAGTAGTATGAATCCGTTGAGTTTCTCCATAGTTAGATATATTACGTTACTATGTCTATATCATAGAAGGGGGGAGGTTAGATCAGTAGCAATGCGAGGTGTCATGGCGTCCAATAGTATTTTTTGGAAGAAAACGGATTCTTCTTACACACGCCATTGTGTCTGAAAGGGCATTTGAATTGAATTATATAACGAAAGGTACAAATTATATAAATTATATAAATTATATAAGGAAAGGTGGGTAGGTCTCTAAAAAAACGTTGGATTGTAGTAGATTTATGACATAAGTAGTATGAGTTCGTTGGGGTTCTCCATAGTTAGATATATTACGTTACTATGCCTATATCATAGAAGGGGGGTGGTTAGATCAGTAGCAACTCGAGGAGGTGTCATGGCGTCTGATAGTATTTTTTGTTAAATATATGATTTAAATATATTGATTTAATATATTTAATATATTAATATAATTAATATAATTAATTAATATAATTAATGTTAAATATATTGATTTAGCTAAATATATGATGTTATGCCTGTATCATAAAAGTTGAACTAATTCCTGAAAAAAATGCCTCCAGCCCTTCCTCTTACAAGTTTTAATCAGATATATATTAATTGCATGTATATCGTGCTTCATCTCATACATACAGAATTGAGTACAAGTTTGGCCTACTTCCATACAATATATATATATATATGTATATATATATATATATATATATATATATATATATATGTATATGTACATTGCGTGTGTGCTTGTGGTTGTGTGTATGTGTGTATGTATGTGTGTATATATGTGTGTGTGTTTATGTGTATGTGT
>NC_091590.1:5716989-5724486 GCF_042767895.1 Penaeus vannamei
TTCAGAGTTTGTGTTGAGGGCAACTTGTTTGATGATCCCCCCCCCCCCCCCCTGGTGTGTTGTAAGAGTTGTGTAGGGTTGTGCTGTCACTTATTAGCAATCTCTTTGTTTTTCTGTAGTTTCAAGTTTGGTTTTGATAGTTTAGCCCTGTATTTTCCCCCAGAATTCTGTTGTATGTTCCCCGGCACCATGGCAAAGATTGTCGTCTTCTGATTTGAGAGAATCCAACGTTTACTTATGGCGTATTAGCTTAGTTTCCAACTTAGCAAACTCATTTGCATGTCATGTAAGGGGAAGTAGCACATATTTTATAGAAAGGCAACACAAATATTGTATGGTAATTTTCTACCGATTATAGAATGGAAATGTAAAATGTTTTTTCTTACAACTATTAACTTGTATTGTATACAATGTCCCCAGTCTTTATAGTTGCTTTCATGTCTAGGTCAAGAAACATCTGTGATGTATATATTGGCTGGAGATATAGCGTGGACTGGTGCCTTACTTGACGAGAACTATCCGAGGTGCAATATCATTGCATATCCTCTACTAGAAACGTAAAGCAGTCACAGATACTTCTTTGTGATATGACCATCTACTCCAGTTGTCTAACCAAGAAACCCTTCATGGTAAACAAATGATATTGCCATTGTTTATGATTGACTTGGAAGTTAAAGTGAAGCTTCAGTAATTTTTCACCAATTTTTTTGATTGGTCATTGTTTATAGAGTAATTGTGTAGTCAGGATTTTCATTATTATTATTATTATTATTATTATTATTATTCAACAAATGGCTAATTTCCAAACTAGAGCACATCTAGTAAAACCAAAGCATATCAGACTTTTTGTTTGTCAGTGGAAGATGAAGACTGATTATTAGAGGACTCGTCTAGATCCTATTTTCACCAGTGTTACCATTAAAGAAAATGTATGGGGTAGAATATTATTTCGACAACTATTTAAAATCGGAGTTAATCTATATGGTATGGACACACTAAGCTAGGACAAATTGAAGATGATATTCCTGTAGAGGATAAAAAGTAGTTGATGGTACAAGAAATAATCTGCAGACATGAACAGCAATGCCACAAATGAGGGAAAAACACCAGAGAAAGCTCTGCTCACAACACGTCCACTTGGTGCTCCTGAGGTTCAGCTCTATCATGCCTTGCATACTGAGGTGAAGACGATGTTTCCCGGGGGATGTTGGGGAGGAGAACCCTCACCAACCGTCCCCATGAGTAGTGCCCAAAGTTTATGAAGTGGAGTTAGGGGCTTACTCTCTAGTGAGTGCATCCATCTGCTAAGAATTACCAAGAATGGCATGTTGTCAGAGCTAATGCATATATATACTAGCATCATTGTCTCCTTTATCTTTTCTTCGTGTTTACTTTGCTACTGAATTCAGCAGGGGACAGTATGCAGTTCTGTGGTAGGGGGAAGGGGTTGCCAAGGGATAGTAGTTGTTTATTTGTGTATTTTGGGGGTGTTAGGGCCAAGGAATTGGGGTTCTTGTCCCCTGGTTTCATTCTTCCTCACCCCTTCTGTTCTTTTCTCCTGTCATTCCTATATATGTATTTCATCACACATGTTAATTTGTACAGATGAGTACTTTTGAAAGTTGTCCTCCTCTAAAGAAATTAGTATTTGTTTAGAAAACATGTGCTGCTAATGAAAAAGTTGGTTTGCTTGTGATGCAGGTTGTCTAGATTTAGTACTTGTAAGTCTAGGAAGTCCATGTATAGCAAGTTTGTTGGTGGGTGTTATAAAGTAACAAGAAATCATTGTTTACATGTTGATGCTCCAACTGAGAC
This sequence comes from Penaeus vannamei, assembly GCF_042767895.1. Taxonomy (NCBI): domain Eukaryota; kingdom Metazoa; phylum Arthropoda; class Malacostraca; order Decapoda; family Penaeidae; genus Penaeus; species Penaeus vannamei. Next base: position 5,718,805 of record NC_091590.1, read on the forward strand.
AGACAAACTTTCGCAATGTAATTTTTGGCAATCTAAGAGCTTGTAAGCATTACCTTGGAATTAGTCAGAGTTGTCTTGCCAGGATAGACCTAAGCCTGATTGAACAAGTGAGAAATAGAAATTTTGTGTGTGTTTGTTATTTCAGGAGTATCTTATGTATTTTACTCTGATAAACAACATATGGAATAGAAATTATGTTGAATTCTAAGACATACAGTACTAGCTTTGTCTTTTGTGACTTTATTTACATCATGCAACAGCAGTTTACTATCAGATATGGAATTATTGCAAGCTGTATCATGCTAGAATATCTGTGGAGGAGGTTTGTTTGTTTTTTCCAGAGCTTTGAAGATGTGTAGGCTACAGGAATTGCTTAACTTCATATGTCATGTTTATTCATTATTCATAAATGAAACGTGTCATAGAATATATTAATTCCTTGTCATGTTTATGAATGTACAATATTTGTCAAAAGGTATACCTTTCCTAATTGTGTACAGTAATACAAAGAAGGAACCATTGTTGCATGCAATAATGAAGCTTCTGTTTGTCTTTGTTTATCTGTCTCTGTTTATCTATATATCCCTCTATCTATGCATGTCAATTCATCTGTCTGTCCTTTATCATGTATTGATAAGTAAGTGATATGTACTTATGGGATATTATTTCAGAGTTGTCACATCTCACTGACGGTAGAATGGCAAAAATACATACCATGTTCAATGGTGATTTTATTTTATAGATAATGTTCATAAATAGATGGCTTCCCAAGAGTTCAGGCTATGTATGACTAGTCCTGCTTGATCTCACCTGTTAACCATTTTCCTTGATTTTTGGAAAGGTTTTTATATCATTTAATTCTTATTGCTATTAGTATTAGTAAAAACATGATGATGATCCTAATGTCTTTAATAATGATAGCAACAGAAAATATATTAATAACATTTGAAAATAATCAGAAAATTTGAGGAATGGGCAGATCAGGTGAGGTCAGGTAGGCCTACTAATTAACTCCATGGTGATGAGGCAATTGTGGGTATGTCAATTACCAGGTGCCATTGGGTCAGAATAAAGGTTTGGAACAACAACAAAAAATAGATTGCCTAGGAGCCTGTACTAGCACAACTTGACGAAGCAGGTGACCCTCCGCCATCCTCTCCACATTACCCATGCCCCTATCTTAGCCAAACCCCGCTCTGGCTCTCTTTTGGCTGCTTCTTCATCTTGTAATCTCTGACCGGGCCTGACGTACACAATAGCAACGACCGCTTACTGCATATTTCTTTATTTGTTGAATGGCAGTAGGTTGATTGTGGACATGTGAAACTGAGGGCTCTTTATGGAGAAGTACTCTCTATCAGATATAGGAAAATTAGGATCTGAATTCTGTGGTAGTTTGGGATAGACTGGTGATAAGGCACTATTTGAGGGGGTTCAGAATATAATTATTCAGCCATATTTATTGTCATATGATACAAACACATGCACACACACACACACACGCACACACAACTTAAAGAAGATCTTTTGATTTACTTACACTGACTGGTCTAATTACCTAATGCTGGTAATAGACCCCAAGAACACCTGAAAAGCACAATTTGGTTTAAAAATCATCAGCAGAATGTAAAGGTAAAACTACAGTCACTTCAAAGTCCAGAAATCTATTCTTGCTCATTGAAGATATGTGCCATAGCCTCTTGGCTTGTGCTCCAACAAATAGAACTGTCAGTTGCCTTGCAGATTTATGGTCCACTATCAGCTGGTTTGTTTAAATTGTGTGAGGCCTGACCCAATGAACATCCATTATATGGACATGCATATACACTGAAATAAATATATATCTATCAGTATAAACATGTATATCTACCCTGTAGATAGATAGATAAATGTATATATGTAGATAAATGTATGTCTGATAGAGAGACAGATATACATTTATTTTTGTGTATATGCATATCTATGGGTTGGGCCTCACACAATTTTCACGTACCGGCCGTAAGTCATCAGTTCAAGCTCTGCCTTGTATCCATAGGAAATGTTTCTCTGCCTTTCTTAGTTATAGTGAGAAGTCCAAAGATACAGCATCAGTTCTTGCCACATTCTGAATGATTACCTAAAAGTCAGTATTTACTATTTCATATGCTAATATTTTATCTTGCTAGTAATTGTAAAATCTGTGCATTCAGAGCCTCGCTTTTGTTTTTGTTGGCATGTTAAAAGCCCATTGAAATTAAAGTAATATATTTGTTTGTCATGTGGAAAGCCCATGAGATTTTTGGTGATGATAGTGAACGAGTAATGCCTGCTTTTGGCAGCGTTGAAAGAATAGATACTGTCAACATTGCGTATATCTGGCTGAAATGTTTTGCAGAACTGTATCAGATACTTGAACACCTGTGTCCTAAATATGGTGGAATAAGCTGTATTTCTAATGCAAGTTTGTTCATTGCTGATTTTTGTTGTCATGATCCTTGCATTCACAAATTAAGCATGTGTTTGTATTTGATGTTTATGTTAGTACTGAGACTGAGAATATAAATAGGACATTCATGCAAGTCCAAAGATGAGCTGAAACAGCGACTGTGATAAGAAATTTCATAGGTTTTCTGTCTATAGTTTGAAGTAACAATTTTTGTTAGATTTCCTTGACATGGTTTCTGTGTCTCCTTTCGTCAAACGTACTTGCATATTTATATAGATACCAAGTACCTACCTGCATATAAATGCACATACACACACACTCTTTCTTGTGTGTGTGTGTGTGTGTGTGTGTGTGTGTGTGTGTGTGTGTGTGTGTGTGTGTGTACATTGTGTGTGTACATGTGTGTGTGTGTGTATGTACATGTGTGTGTGTGTGTGTGTGTGTGTGTGTGTGTGTGTGTGTGTGTGTGTGTGTGTGTGTGTGTGTGTGTGTGTGTGTGTGTGTGTGTGTACATGTGTGTGTACATATGTGTGTGTACATGTGTGTGTGTGTGTGTGTGTGTGTGTGTGTGTGTGTGTGTGTGTGTGTGTATACATGTGTGTGTGCACATATATGTGTGTGTGTGTGTGTGTACATGTTTGTATGTGTGTGTGTGTACATGTTTGTGTATGTATGTGTGTACAAGTTTATGTATGTGTGTATGAGTGTCCATGTGTGTGTGAGTGTCTGTGTGTGTCCGTGTGTGTGTGTGTCCGTGTGTGTGTGTGTACATGTTTGTGTATGTATGTGTGTACAAGTTTATGTATGTGTGTGTGAGTGTCCATGTGTGTGTGAGTGGCTGTGTGTGTCCGTGTGTTTGTGTGTCCGTGTGTGTGTGTGTGTGTGTGTACATGTGTGTGTGTGTGTGTGTGTGTGTACACTCATGTGTGTGTGTGTGTGTGTCCACGCATGTGTGTGTGTGTGTGTACACATGTTTGTGTGTGTGTGCACATGTATGTGTATGTGTAAATATGTATGTGTGTGTGTGTACATATGTATGTGTGTGTGTACATATGTATGTGTGTGTGTGTGTACATATGTATGTGTGTGTGTGTACATATGTATGTGTGTGTGTGTACATATGTATGTGTGTGTGTGTGTACATATGTATGTGTGTGTGTACATATGTGTGTGTGTGCGTGTACATATGTATGTGTGTGTGTGTACATGTGTGTATGTGTGTGTGTACATGTTTGTGTATGTGTGTGAGTGTCCGTGTGTGTGTGTGTGTGTGTATGTGTGTGTGTGTGTGTGTGTGTCTGTGTGTGTGTGTGTGTGTGTGTGTGTGTACGTGTGTGTGTGTATGTGTGTAAGTCTATGCCTCCCTGCCTGTATATTTGTCTTTGTCAATATTTGCATGTACAAACAAGAAAAAAAAATCAACTTTGTGAAGAGACGAAGTGAAGAAAACCGAACATTACTTTCTAAAGCTAATTTATTAACTTCAGGCAAGGGTAAAACAGGTGGTCTGCCTTGAAGTTGTTTTTGCCAGTACGATCTCCGTGGTTTGTCCTTGGAGCCTCGTTGGCTGAATGCTTGTTTGAACAGTCTGGTTGGCTTCTGTTAAGGGATGTGGCTCCTTTTTGACAGCACAGTTATTTATTTTCATAAGACTGAGTCAGTGCATCTTTATCCATTTTTAGCTTGTGTTGTTTGCGGTGTTGATGTCCAGTAGGTGTTGTCGATCAGGGTTCTTTGTCGTGTCCGCAAACTGGACCGTTTATAGAAATGATTGGAAATGAAACTTCCGTGTATTGGCTTTTCTCCTTTTCTGGTGATTACAGTATTAACGAAGCCCCTTGACCCAGTTCCCCATAAAGTGTGAAGTTCCTCACCAGGCTGAGCCCACTCCCTTACCTGACTCATCGACCTTTGCCTTTTAACATCCAAGTTTAAGGGACATTAACCATTTGCGTCTTTTTGTTTTTCCTCGGTGTATCGAGCTTTTGTCAAGACTTGTAAGGAAGTAGTGTCGTCATTATCATCATCATCTCTTCTTAGCATGTGACAGGTTATATATATAGTCTTGGTATCATTGTCAACAAATTTAGGTGCATTGGAGTTTTATCTTAACCCAGTGGCCCAGTGTGGCAAGAGTGCATGTCCACTTTTAGTTTTATATTTGTGTGCACAGAGAGGGTTACATAACGGCATATTCACTATGGAGACCATTATTTATCATGACTAACTCACCGGATGTTTAGGAAGATGTTTTTTATTATTTTGTTATTTATAATATCAAGGAGTTTAATAACTATAATAATCATAGTTTCAGTGATTGTAAGACCATTGTTGATATTGATAGCATTAGGAAAATAAGACAAAATTTCTCACAAATGCAAGGAATGGGAAATCCGATGTGGTCACAAGGGCCTCCTCATTTGACTCCCTGGTGGCTGAACACTTGCAGAGACATGTGCGTGCAACAAAATTCACAAAAAGCTACTGTGGACATTGCATAAACCCGGGGCAAATGGGCTAGATTATTAGAAATCTCGATATGAACTTTTTTGTGATGCCGTTTTATTTTCCTGCTCAGGAGCTTCTTAAGTTCACCTTGTATCTTTAACCTGATGCCCCCCGGGAAAATGCTGTGCTCACTGTACTGTTTTGCGAAATGTCTCTGCATGTAGATGGCTCTGCCGGTGCTTAGCCTCAAAGGAATCAATTAGATCTTGTGACCTCACCTGATTTCCTCTTTCCTTGAGTTTCCTGGACCCCCCCCCCCCTTTTTTTTCCCTCTTTCTTTCTTTCTTTCTTTCTTTTTTTTAAATAATGCTATCAATATTGACACTCATTTGTATTATAGATATCATAATTACTTTAGTGTTGTTGACATTACTAACAGCCACACTAGATACCAGAAAATATTTTCAAAATCAAAGGAAAAGGGTAAATAGGTGAGACAGGTAGTAATCGTAATTGGCGCATTTGTGACTTTGTACTTATGGAGCAATTACTAAGAGCAATTACTAAATCAAACGCATAGTGGACATGGTATATACGCACATGCCATACTCAGTGGCAAGGGGTTAACAGCTCTATTCTGTGGATATGCTCAGTATTATGTTTATTTTTTATCAGAACTCATATATTCATTCCTTCATAATAGTGATTATTGGATTATAAAGAGTCATTTATAAAACTCCTTCACAATACACAATTTGTTACGAATATGTATATAAATATGTATATATATGTATATGTACATATATATA
>NC_091590.1:5724986-5737486 GCF_042767895.1 Penaeus vannamei
GTTGGTTTTTTTTTTGTTTTGTTGTTGTTGTTGTTGTTGTTTGGGTTTTATGGCGGGGTTTCTCTTCGTTCAAGTGAGGGTTCTCTTGGTCTGACACTAATAACGAACGAGAGATTGAAAGCACTTTGCACGGATTGGTTTTGTTTAAAGAAGAACAAGTTCGTTTTTTTTTTTTTTTTTTTTTTTTTTTTTTTTTTTTTAGTGGACTTAATTTGCGTATTGTTTTTTTTTTTTTTTTTTTTCTTCCTACCTGCGAATCAACACGATAGGATTGTTTTGTCATTCATGTACGAATAGGGCTTTTCAGGATCTCTCTCTCACACACACACATACACAGACACACACACACTGACACACACACACACACACACACACACACACACACACACACACACACACACACACACACACACACACACACACACACACACACACACACACACACACAGACACACACACACACAGACACACACACACACAGACACACACACACACAGACACACACACACACAGACACACACACACAGACACACACACACACAGACACACACACACACAGACACACACACACACACACACACACACACACACACACACACACACACACACACAGAGAGAGAGAGAGAGAGAGAGAGAGAGAGAGAGAGAGAGAGAGAGAGAGAGAGAGAGAGAGAGAGAGAGAGAGAGAGAGAGAGAGAGAGAAAGAGAAAAAGAAACATCACATGTTCTATGAATCATCTTTTTTATTCGCGTATTAAATTCGAATTTATTGACCAACACTCCAGCAATGCAGTCTTTTCATAATTAGTATATTATTTGCATTATCGTAAATAAAGTTTTTTATTTGCAATGGTGGACGGGGGGGGGGGGGGTGCGTAACAGTACAAGAAGATATTAAAGGGTATCAATAGGCGAAAATGTAAGGACAACACAGCTCTAAACGAAAACAAAAGATCGTACGTACCTCTTTCGTTTCGGAAACTCACGCCGGGTAACACGTCCCAGTTAGCAAAAAGGTTTTCGCGAGGTGGGCGTGTGGTTTTTATGGCGATTTGTGTGTAACCATCCCTTACTTGGGGGCTCGGGGGCCGTGTACTGTCTTTACCGTTAGTCACACTCCCTTTGGCGAAGCCCCGAAAGTGACGTGGCTTAAGCTCCGAGACTGGCGGTGTAGATGTGGCGGCGGAGTCGGACCCGGCAACACAGCTTCCAGGGTGATTTTTAAGCCTCGTCACTTCGGGTTTCTTCTCCCCCCCCCCCTCCCCCCCACTCCTCGCTGTGTTGTGCTTAAACCAGCCAAATAAGACCGCAGAACATGCCGCTAAAAGGTCTGTGTGTGTGTGTGTGTTCCCCCTTTCCTTTCCTCCCCCTCCTCCTCCTCCCTTCCTCCTCCTCTCCCTTCCTCCCCCTCCTCCTCCGGCCACGTGTTCGATTTCTTGCGAGGAAAAAAAATGGAAAAATCGCCGTGTTTTTTGTCTTGGGAGGGTGTTATTCGGACAACTTTTGCTGTTATTCGCACATCTCGGTTACCTTTTTACAGTTTTTTTTCCTTTTTTTCTTTCCCTGCCGTTATAGTTAATTCCCATACGTTTATCTGCAGCAATAAGGTCGGAGTTATTGGAGCGAGGTGTCGTTAGCGTGACATAACGTTTTTTTTTCTCCAAATTCTGGAACGAATAGAAAAAACGATTTTTTCTCTCTCTCTCTCCTTTTAGTGGTTTCTTAAACCTTTTAAGTGATATTGGTAGTTTTTTATATACTACGCTTCAAGATGGTTATATAATTGTTGTGGGTAGACCGAGGCCGCATGCTTTCTATTTTTGTTTGTTTGTTTGTTTGTTTGTTTTTAGTTTAATTCGTATTTAATTTGCCAAACCAAGGTCGAAGGGTGATACGGTATCTTCCGCATTTAAATATGAATAGGTAAAATATTACTTTTGTGTTTAATTTGTGTTTATGGTGTTTGTAAATATGCATGTGTATGTGTAGACTGTGTACTGTGTACATACTCAATGTGTATGTGTGTGTGTGTGTGTGTGTGTGTGTGTGTGTGTGTGTGTGTGTGTGTGTGTGTGTGTGTGTGTGTGTGTGTGTGTGTGTGTGTGTGTGTACACATACTTACATGCATTATATATATATTATATATATATTGTATATATATTTATATATTCACGTTTATGCATACATTTCCCATATATTCATTGATTTGTTCATTTATTCTAAAATCATCACCTATAAAGGAAAGATTTGTGAGTGTTTGAAAATATCAGTTTCAGTTCAGGTGGACATGTAAAAAAAACAAAAAAAAACACGTTATTACCACAGAAACATGTCTGGCGACGCTGAAATCGAGTAGGGTTAGCGGTGATGGACAGAAGCTGATCGATCGTTGCCGTATCTCCGTCTTGAAGACTTATTCGTTCCTGCGGGCGATATATTTCTCTTGGTTTGTCGTCGAGCAGGGTGTATTATTGCTCACGTTGCAAGGGTAGGGGAGCTGCCACCTGTCCCAAGTGTTGGCAGCCAGAAGATCATGCAAGAGAGAGAGAGGTATTGCGCAACGGCCATGCACGTGGTCGTGTTGGTTCGCTTTCAAAAGGATAACCGCAGTCTCGGCTTCAGGTGTGTTGGGTTTATATTTAGCTTTGCGTGAGGGAGGGGGGTAGTTTTAGGGTGTTTTTTTTTTCTATTGCAGTATGTGGAATCTATTGCCTAATGAGTTTATATATTTGCGAGGGATGTGTAGTTTTGACGTAGGGGAGAGAGAGAGAGAGAGGAGGAGTATTTGGGATATACTTTTGATTCGTTGGGTTTGTGAAGAGTTGTTTCGAAGCTTCGGAGATTGGTACCATGGAAACCGCTGCCCCAAAATTGCTTTCTGGTTGCGATGTTGAGTGCAAGGTTTCGTTGAGGGGAGGAGGGCGGACGTTGCTTGCACTGATGGTCTACATGATAAAAGGACATTTTAAAAATGATAGTAAACATTCAGAGCACAAACATTAGAAGATAAATTCACCTCCAGGACAGGCGTGTGGGTGAACAGCTGACTGATATCCATTTGTTATTTGTGATAACTACAATTTTTATATTTTTTTCTTTCCTTTGCGGTGTAAAAATGGGATATCAGTAAGACAGGTGTTGTGTGAAGATTGTCATTGTCTCTAGTGTATTGTCTCTAATGCGGTTTTGCTGTGTTATTATCTTCGGTAATGATATAACTTTTCCATTAGTTTTTACATCATCGTGTCGGGGATGGTGTGACAGATATGGGGGATGGAGGACTTAGCTGATGTATAGTGTCTTTGTCAAGGATTTGAATATGGGATGGTTTTTTTGTGAACATTTTTATTGTCGTTTCCTATTGTGTGATGCGTATGCACCAAATAAATTTCAGTACACTCAGACACACCAAGACCCTCCACTCTCGCTTGCACACTTTCACTCTCACTTTCACTCGAAGTTGTACTCAAACTCTCGTGCCCACTCACACTCACTATCATTCTCTTACTCGTACTCAAACTCATATTCACTCCCTCATGTTCACCCTTACTCTCTCACTCTCATTCACTTTCACACTGACTTGTTCTCATGTTCTCATTGACTCTTTATCAGTTTCGCTCTCACACACCTTTACACTCACACCCTCACTCACTCTCATACTTACTTTTGCTCTCACACTTACTTTCATTCTCATTATCAGACAACTTCTTTCATACCCACTAACCCCCCCCCCCCCCCACACACACATACACTTTTTTCTTGTATTGCATGCATATATGTGATGTATTATGATTTTTTTTTATTAGTACAGATTGTTAAAGTGATGTGGCCAACATTTCTACCATAATGGCTTATGCTAATAGATTTAATTGGGGTAATAATTTAATGTGAAGCAGTTTTACATAAGCGACTGACATATTTCAGTCATATTGTTTGTCCGGTCTGCCTAATTGGTGGGTCTCCCTTCTGAAAATATTTTGATAAAGTTCATTGTTAAGAGAAGTCTAATCTTGATTTTTTTTCTATGTGGTGGATTGGTTTTGCCAGATCAGCTGATGTCGCAGATCGCAGACCACATAGATAACGAAGAATATTACATAATCTGTTTTTTTGTCAGATTATTATTATTATTATTCATTTATTTTTTTGTGGATAAGAAATGTGGTACCAGACTTTGCTCTTTACTGTATATAGAATGTTTCCTTATTTATGCTTTAGGTTCAGGTCCTCTTATTGTTGTTGTTTTTTATGTTACGTGTAGAAAGATTTAAAAAATAATAATAATAATTGGCCACATTTTTCTCCTGTAGTTTGGCTGTGTCCAAAAAAAAAAAAAAAAAAAAAAAAAAAAAAAAAAAAAAAAAAGATAGATTGTCAGGATTTGCCACTAATAGAAGGATTTCTCTTCCAGGATGCATGGCATTCATCGGAGTAATGGTGTATTTCTTGACGGGATCATCACTTGGTCAGCACTGGGTACAGGTTGACATCAAGGAGAAGCTCGTATTCACAGCGTTTTTCATCGGTGCCATCTTCTGCTTGGGTCTCTCCTTCACCTTCCATACAGTCTCGTGTCACTCGGAGTTTGTAGGAAAACTCTTTAGCAAGTGAGTGTGCTTTGATGGGCTGTTTTTGGTGGGGAACGTTTTGCCTGAGACGAACTAATGTCGAATGAAAGAGGGTATATTCTGTGAAATTTAGAGGTGTGGGTGTGGGTGTGGGTGTGGGTGTGGGTGTTTGTGTGGGTGTGTGTGGGTGTGGGTGTGGGTGTGCGTGTGCGTGTGCGTGTGTGTAGGTGTGGGTGTGGGTGTGTGGGTGTTTGTGTGGGTGTGGGTGTGTGTGGGTGTGCGTGTGCGTGTGCGTGTGTGTGTGTAGGTGTGCGTGTGTGTGTGTGTGTGTAGGTGTGCGTGTGTGTGTGTGTGTGTGTAGGTGTGCGTGTGGGTGTGTGTGCGTGTGTGTGTGTGTGTGTGTGTGTGTGTGTGTGTGTGTGTGTGTGTGTGTGTGTGTGTTTATGATTACTTGTGTGTGTGCGTGTGTTGTGTGTGTGTGTGTGTGCATGTGTAGATGGGTGTAGGCAGGTGTTTATATATGTGTGTGTGTGTGTCTGTGTGTGTGTAGGTGTATGTGTGTGTGTGTGTGTGTGTCTGTGTGTGTGTAGGTGTATGTGTGTGTGTGTGTGTGTGTGTGTGTACATGGGTATGCGTGTCTGTGTGTGTGTGTGTGTGTGTGTGTGTGTGTGTGTGTGTGTGTGTGTGTGTGTGTGTGTGTGTGTGTGTGTGTGTGTGTGTGTGTGTGTGTGTGTGTGTGTGTGTGTGTGTGTATGTATATATATATATATATATATATATATATATATATATATATATATATATATATATATATATATACATATATATATAATGTAAGTATGTGTGTATGTATGTATATTTTTGCAAGGCTGTATGTGGAGCACTATATTTGTGGCTGTATTTGTATATGTATGTGTCAATGTTTTGGAATGTATGCAACGGAGAGGGAGGCAAAAGCGTGGGTGAGAGGTCTGTTTGTGGCGCAGCCAAGCCAGTGGAATGTATTCTTTCTAGTTAACTTATTTCCATGGCTCCAAGCCAGTATTCACACCTCTCATTGAAGTATATTTAGGATATATGAAGTTTGTTCTATAGTAGAATGGCAAAGTTGCAAAAGTTTTCAGAAGTAAAGTAGAAACATGATTTTTTTATATATATATACATTTATAAAAAAGAACTATTACCATGAATATTTAATAATAAAAAAAAAACTATTACATCTTTGAAATCACTGAAATTTACTTTGCCTTTTGTGTAGACTATTTTAAGAAAAACCAGCAATATTACAAATGTGATCCCTGAAGTCTGTTTGACATATAGTGGATATTGGGAGAAGTAAATGAAAGAATTCAGTATTCCATCAGTGAGAGCTCCAGACTCTGCTTCACCTCTTTTATATTTAATTAGGTTTTCAGCAGATAAAGATATTTGTGTTTCATATTTTCCTGAGCGAACATTAAGAACAAATTGTATTAATGTCACTTTTAAGCCATGCTAGGAACTCTAGTACGTGTGAGGGCAGGGTTCGGGCGCATTCTTAAAGTCTTAAAAAATAGAGCTTTTTCTGTTTGCAGGTCATCAACTTGCCAAAGGCACATCTCTGTTTGCCTAAATGTACATACATCTGTTCCAGGCTTGATCAGAAATCATTTGTAAACAATATTAGACCTAGATCTTTGCTGATCAAAGCAACTGTTTACTTTTGGAGCATTTGCAAAGAAGATAATAATTCTGGTGTGCAATCTATCCTAGAGGCTGTGTAAAAGTCATGCAGTGAATTTTTTATCTTGGTCACTGACACAACAAGTATTCCTACACCTTATGGGGAAATGTGTATTCAGCGACAAGTGGCTCCAGGTCTCAAAAAGCAGTTGGTATGAGTCTTAAAAAGTCTTGAAAAGGTCTTAAATTTCATCAGCTTATACCCGTAAGAACCATGGAGTGGATTTAAGTCACTGAGCCCTTGCATATATACAGATAAAGATGCTTGTATTGACAAACATGTTCATGTGTATGTTGTAATAGTTGTATGGATACAGATAGACAATATTTTATTAAACATTAACATGCTTCTGTTTAATTGCAGATTGGACTATTGTGGGATTGCCTTGCTGATTATGGGATCCTTTGTACCATGGTTGTACTATGGGTTTTACTGTGACTTCCAACCAAAGCTTATATACCTTACTGCGGTGGTTCTACTAGGCATCACCACGATTGTTGTATCACTATGGGAGAAGTTTAGCACACCAACATTCAGACCATTGCGAGCAGGTTTGTTCTCACGAATTGTGCGTTGCCAGAATGATTACTTTCATTTATAGTATTGAGAGTTTTTCTCTCTGTCAGACAATATCAGTCTCTTTTTCTCTCTGTCAGACAATATCAGTCTCTTTTTATCTCTGTCAGACAATAATATTGGTCTCTTTGTATCTCTATCAGACAATAATATTGGTCTCTTCATTTCCAGCTGTGTTCTTGACATTCGGTTTGTCGGGGATTATCCCAGCTGTGCACTACACTCTGATTGAAGGATTTGACTATGCCATCACACGTGCTTCCTTAGGCTGGCTTATTCTTATGGGAGCATTGTATGTCTTGGGTGCACTGCTTTATGCTGTACGCGTTCCCGAAAGATTCTTCCCAGGCAAATGTGATCTATGGGTGAGTATCCATTGATGTTGCAAGAATATATAATTTGACTAAGCTATACGAGGAATAAAAAGTACTATACTATCAGTGCTCCAGATTTTGTTAATTTGTTCCTAAGATTTAGGGAAGGAGTCACAGCTACTTAGCAATGCAATTGACGAGGAAAGGATTTAAACCCATTGGTATCAGGGATATCATGTATTTACATACCATGTCATTTGTGATTTATCTTTCTGTATTGTGCTTACACAGACTAGTCACTAAGGACTCAATTACTAGGCCTAAGCATCTCACCGGTTCACCTGTTTCTTTGAATTTTGGGTTGTTTTTATTTAAGTATTTACTTTTTTTTTATGTTGCTATAGTATTGTTAGTAATAATCATAAGGTCAGTAATGATAACAGTATTGATATTAACCCCATGTTGCGGGGGTGACATGTACAGATATGCTATGTCCACTGTGAGTTTAGCTAATTAATTAATCTTTACACTGATGGGTCTGCAAGTTGCATAGATGGCTCCACAAGTACTTAGTCGCAAAGAAGTCAATTAATAGCACTACCCACCTCTCCAGTTTACCCTTGATTTTCAGAAATATTCTCTTGTCTGAATGACATTATCATAATTGAAAAGTCTATAATAAAAATAACATTGATATTCATGGCATTAAAGATAAAAACAATTTTCCCAAGATGATTTACCTGGCAAAACTACAATAGACATTACTTACTAGCAGCAGCAAAGGGCTAATAGATGTATTTGTGATCAACCTCTTGTTTATTTGGTGAAAGCTCCCTCGCCATTTGGTCCATTGTAACTAAGGCTAGACTGCATTTTACATGTTAAAACTAGGTATAGAAGTAGATGGATATGATATATTTTATGATCTGATTAATCTCTTTATACATATGATATATATATACATATGATAGATATACGTGTGCGTGTATGTGCAACATTTAGCTGCACCTATACATACGTATATTTATTTATATTTGTATGTGTATATGTATTTTTTTACATTTATACCATTCAACAATTCCTTCAATTCTTTTTACAGTTCCAGAGTCACCAAATCTTCCACATTCTGGTGATTGCTGCAGCATTCGTCCATTATCATGGAATATCCGAGATGGCCATGTACCGCCTTACACACGGGGATTGTACAGCAGAAAATCTGGCAGCGATCGAAGCGCAGGACATCCTTTAGGATTTATGAAATGTTAGTCATTTATGCGAGTGTGAAAGAATCTTTTTCGTTCTCTGATGATTAGAAACTTGTCTTGATCATAGTCCTTGTTTTATATTTTTTATTTATTTTGATTACAGTTTCTTTATTTTCCATTCTTAGTTGCCTTTTCGTGAATGTATGTGAACTGTGGCAAATTTGCAGGCATCAGGTTGGACTTTTAAGGAGGCCAGTGTTAGTGTTAAAATATTTTAGTGTCTGCTAAGATTATCACAAACTAGGCAATCTGCTAAAATGTGCAAGTTGTAATTTTTAAAGTGGCATTTTTTTGTGACAATCTTTAAGGTATGTTAGATACATGGACTTTCAAGACTTGGACAAAATCATGTTTTGGTGTTAAAGTTTTGTGTGTCCTGCAATCTTATTTCTTAGAAAACGTGATTGAAAGAAAACAAGGAGTTTTTTGCAGGAAATTATCATTATTACTTTTTGATGGTGGTGTTACGTTGATATTTAGCATTTATTTTTTAGAATGAAGTGTATGTTTAATCAAGGAGCCTATCAATTTTTTTGTTTATATTTTACTGAAAAAATGGATATTTGAAAAAAGTTTTATTTGTTTCAAGTCCATACCTTTTTAAAAACAAAGAAATGGAAATCTAATAAAGGATCAATCAAAGAAGAATATCAGAGAGCAGTTATGTTAAATGTGGAATGAGTTTTGGAAGGTCGTCAGTACCTCCAGTGAGGGAAAGGTTAATAGCAGGTTTCAAAGCATGTGGATTTTTTCTTTTTCTTTCTTTCTTTCTTTCTTCCTTTTTTCTTTTTCCAAGCCATTTAGAAGAGCTTTCATTTATTTGAGAAGGAAAGTTTAATGGGTTGCCGGAAGAAACAGACGGAGAGTGAAGAGGATTTCATCATTCCATAAGCCGGATTTTCCTTTGACTACACATGCTTGGAATCAAGGAAGTACAGTGCTCTTTTCAGTGAAAAGCGTTGCCATTTTGTTTTTTGAACGGAACAGTAAACAGATATTTTTTTTATTCTACTCTAGTTGTCCTGCAGTTGTCTTGAAGTTTGTAATTTTTTTGATTATAAGACTGGTGCAAAAATTGAGGGGACATTTTCCATTTCAAGATCTGATAAACATTTGATTGTTAGGTTTTACAGTTTCAGCACAATTAAGTTACTGTGGTTAAGTGACATAAGTATCTCCGGAGTACTCGGTACTTCCTATATTTGTTCTTTATTCATAAATTAAAGGTACAGGATTGTTTTCTAAATAGTCTGACATACTATGAATTTTGTATTGTTTTAAATAGCAGTTTTGATTAGGAATGTCTTATTAATGTAACAGCCAAACCAGAAATTCACACATACCCAAACCTGGGGTACCCACACCCATGCACACCACATCCACTCTCACCACAAACACATACATGCACATGCACATACGCTTACACATACACATACACATACAAAGGACTGGCATGGGAACTAATATCTTTTAAGTAGAGCTTGGTAGCCGGTTGAAATTAATTACCTATTTTACCTGTATGCCCCGTATGGAATGAGTTGGAAGATTTGTCACTTACAAACATTGCAAACATGGACATAGCACACATTTAGCCTGCTCAGTTATGTGTGCATCATATCTGCTCTGATGTGTGCCTGTTGTATGTGTATGTGTATGTGTGCCTGTGCATGTGCAGGAGTAAGCACAGTCATGTTTGTGTGCTGTTGCAGGAAGTGGGCATAGTGAATTTTACCTGCATTGTTATAGAAAGAGCAAGAAGAAATGCAGTTTTCAGTTGTCACTGAAGAGAGCTGTCTGTTTTCTCTTGTAGCTTTGCAATAATGTATGATAATTTTATGTAAAATGGTACAAAACTGCTTTGTGTGTATTAGTAGATCAAAATAAGATCAGAAATATGATGCCAGAGATGAATATGCTAATTAATTTCCTTATGCATTTATAACTGACAATGAATGGTGAGAAAATAAGTATTACCATTCATTGAAGACAAGATATAAATTTATATATTTGAGGTGTATTTTTTATAGTGTTTGTGAAGCTGTAGGACTTACGTTCTGGTCATCCTTATATGATACGATGTTTTGATGTTGGGTTTTGAAATTGTTCTAGATTTAGGAGCTGCTCACATGTGGCAGATTACAGCAGCCTTTGAATTAATGAACTAAATGAATTATCTCTACATTACTACCAGTACTAATTTTAAGTGTTTGAATTCAGTAGAGACGTCAGTATTTTTTAATTGCTCTTTTCAATCTCGGTGAATGTGTTATTCTACCAATGGAGACCATAGACTTGCCAAGAATATTGCAGAAATACGATGAAGACCTTGGAGAAATATCGTGAAACTTTTCCAAACATTTTACAAGTCTCAAGATGATGTAGCACAAGGATTTGGTTGAAAAAGTGCATCATTTATTCAGAGCACACAATCGAGCATATGATAAATCTCTATGTAGAATGAATGCGAATCTGCATCTGATTAAAGGGACTTGAAATACTGCCTTGTTGTCACTGTGGAGACCACCACTGACAAGAAACGTAAGCTGCAAGCTTTACATTTGAAAAACAGGTAAGGAATAAAATCATATGGGTATGTATATTCCCTATAAATATATATATATATATATATATATATATATATATATATATATATATATATTGCTGTAATTTTTTTTTATAGTATTCATTTATCAATCCAACTAGCCCACTATATAGAATGTCAGAATTTCAAGACAACCATCAATGTGGTTTTGTTTAAGCTCACATTCTGTGGTAGATCATCTTTAATCATACCATGACTTCATTTTTTATTGACTATCACTGTTGCTCATTATCAGCAGTATGACCATCAATGCAACTGCTTTGATCATTAACAACATTAATATGATGAGGTTTATGGCCCTTTCATTTTCAAGTTGCCCAGCATGTCTCGTGTAGTGCCATGAAGATACTTTTAAAGGACCTGCAGTTAACGAAGAAGTAACCAAACATTCTTGGCCATTGACAATCTTTTACTGATGAAAATTATAAGTGTTTCATAGCAATGCAAAGACATATAAGATATCATTAACACTCTGCAGTCTCATACAATAAAACCTATGCCAAGAAATGAATGCATTCACTTATTACAGATAGCCACAGTTATTATAAATTCACATACACTATAAAATGAACTGTAACAAAATGTCTTGTATTTTCCATCAGATTCTATTTCCTTTATTCAGAATAATAGTAAAATGTAATTGAAAATAGATTTTATTTATGTTCTTCAGATTCGTAAAATGTAATTTTAATTAAAAAAATATCAAGGAGGGTTTGAAAGACCCTTGGTGCGAGTGTCCTCATGTCCTCGATAATTGTCCCAATAATAACCCTTTAAAAGTATACCCTATGGGACTTCAAGTTGACAGTGACCAGTGCATACAGCACAACTATCATCTCATCCTGTTATGCCTCGGAGATGTTTAAGATACAAGTTATGAGGTGTTTGTTTGTATTTTGTATCTTGGGCATTACGTTAGAATTATTTTCAGGTACATTTTTATTATTTATGTATTTTCTGTGAATGTATAGTTAGTTGATGGATGAAGCTGAAATATGTGTATTTAATATTGTAAAGATGCATATATTGTACTTTTATTTATTTATGTCTGTTTGTTGTATTCACCCTTGCTAATCATTGGCTGCAACTTGCATAAAGGGTTGCAACTTCAATACACTCATCCTTTGTTATGCTCTGTAATGAAAATATAGAGGAAATATATTATAATGAATACATAACTTTCTTCATTAACCAAACCAAATATGAAATTTAAACATCAAGCAATGAAACCAAAGAAAATATCTTTTGAGACGCTAGATGTTTGGATCCAGCGTCGGAATGTGGAGGTGGTTTTTTCTACTGTTTTTTTTTTTTTTTACTTAGCCATTGTGATTGAGGTGATTCTGTGTGTATGTAGTCACTCCACCTAGTCCCCTCCCCCCCCCACAATCCCTTACTCGTTGTCGTATGGGGCTTAGGAGACGGGTTCCGAGACCCAATGCAGGGATCTCC
>NC_091590.1:5742486-5747486 GCF_042767895.1 Penaeus vannamei
CAAGAACTTCTCCCCCCCCACTCCCACACACTCGTACCCCATGCCCTCCCAGCGCCCCCCCCTCCCCTCCCTAAAAGTCTTCTCCTAACCACACCTCGCCTAACATAGCAACCATAGAACTACCCTCCCTCCCTCCCTCTTTTTCCCCTTCACATTCCTCCTTCCTCCATCTCTTCCTTCCCTCCCTTCCCTCCCTCTCTCCCATCCCCCCTTCCCTCACTCTCTCACCCCTGCCTTCCTCCCTCTCCCATTCCCCCTTCCTCCCTCACTCTCCCATCCCTCCCTCTCTCCCTTCCTTCCCACTACATCCCCCTTTCCCTCCCTCCCACTCTCTCCCCTCCCCACCTCCTTCCCACTCTCTCCCCTCCCCACCTCCCTTCCACTCTCTCCCCCCCTTTTCTCCCCACATCCCCCCTTTCTCCCATCCCTCCTTTCTCCCTCCCTCCCACATCCCCCCTTTCTCCCTCCCTCCCCCCCCTACATATCCTCCCTCCCTCCCTCCCTCCTCCCCATATCCTCCCTCCCTTGCTTCCTTCACTCCGTCAATGACCGCACTGGACCCGCTACCCGAAACCTGTTTAATGTTCCACCCCTTTGACCGTGTCTCTCTTACCCTCGCCAGGTCCCGTCTGCACATATCTCTTACATATGTCTTGTACCGCGTGGGTGTGTCTCTTACTTTTGCCTTGTGTCGATTGCGCATCTCATTTACTCTGGTCTTGTATCTTATGCGTGTCTCTCTTACTTTTGTCTTGTGCCCTCTGTGCATGTTTATTATATTTTTTCTTTTACCGTGCGCGTATCTCTTACTTTTGCCTTGTACCGTGAGCGTATCTCACTTTCTTTTGCCTTTTAACGTCTGCACCTCTCTCTTATATTTGTCTTGTTTCGACTGTACGTCTCGCTTACTCTTGCCTTATATCTTTTGCTTGTCTCTCTTACTTTTGCCTTGTGCCGTCTGCGTATCTCATACTCTTGCCTTGCACTGACTCAATTTTTCTCTTACTCTTGCCTTGCACTGACTCAATTTTTCTCTTACGTTTGCCTTGTACGACTTGCTTGTGCCTTGAGAAAAAAGTCAGTAACCAGAGATTTAAGAAATAGCACTTAGACACGGCAACAATAATTTGTCTTTTTTTTTGAATTGTAAAGAAAAAAAGAAAGACTTTTAAAAATGTTTCGAACGATTTTATTTTACTTTATTTTTCAAAACGCTCATTTATCAATGGATAACGAGCGCATATGTTTCGTTGAAGTCTCCATTTCCTAATGCCAATAATATCAATACTAAAACAACAACAACAAAAACGTTCTTTATGAAAAAAAAAACGTTGATATTCTACAACAAAGAGCCATTCATTTTATTAAAGTTTTGTTTGATAATTTCTTACCAGCGCTTCGTAAAATACGCATATAAGAGGAGACAACCTTTTTTATAATAACCGCTACGAATTTTATATAAATAGGTATGAATAAGTTTTTTTTTCCATACTACGCGAAGACCATTTTTCGCATGTCGCTAAAATAGCCATAAAAAGATTCTAATAATATCCGCAGCGACTTAAATGATAATAATAATAAAAAAGAAGATTCTAATAATATCCGCAGCGACTTAAATAATAATAATAATAAAAAAGAAGATTCTAATAATATCCACAGCGACTTAAAAATAATAATAATAAATAAAAAAACGTGGAATAGTTTGATAAAATTTTCACGACCTATTTAACAATATCCACAACGGGGAGTTATTTCTTTTATCAGAACCGTGGATAAATTATCACTTTCTTATCCACGCGCTACGTAAAGAACTGTATCGTATGCCGCTAAAATACAAAAAAGTCGAATCTAATAATATCCACAAGCGAATTTGATAAATAATAATAATTGGATGATTTTAGTAAAATTTTCCCCCGCGCTACGTAAAGACCTTTTTCGCAAGAAGACGATTCTAACATTATCCACAAAAAAAAGATAAAAATAAAAATAAATAAAATAAATCAAAATAAAAAAAACAAAAAAATGGATAAGTTTAATAAAATGTTCACCCACTCTACTTAAAGACCAACAATATCCACAACAACAACAACAGCAAAAAAAAAGTTAGATAACTTTAATCAAATATTCCCCCTACACAATGACATCAAAATAATCAAAATAAAAAAATGGATAAGTTTAATAAAATGTTCACCCACTCTACGTAAAAAGACCAACAATATCCACAACAACAACAACAAAAATGGATAACTTTAACCAAATTTTCCCCTACACAATGACCCGCTTCGCATACTGCCAAAATCCGCTTAAGAAGGCGCCGACCCATCCGACTACCCCAACAGCACACTGACCCCTGGTCCGTTAACCCCGGCGACGACCGGCTGGAGAACCGTCGACCTTCTGAGACAACTTTGAGAATCGGACCTGTTTCGTTTTTTTTATTAGTTTTTTTTTTCTTTTGGTTTTAGTTTTTCGTTTTTTTTTTTTTTTAGTTTTTTCGTTTTTTTTAAGTTTTTGTTTTTCTTTTTTCTTTTAGTTTTTGTTTTTCTTTTTTCTTTTAGTTTTTGTTTTTTTTCTTCCTTTTTTATTTTTTTATTATTATTATTTTTTTTAGGTTGGGGTTTCTTTGTTGTGTAAGAATGATCGTGTTATTATCATATCCTTGTTTTTTTATTTGTTTGTTATTGTATATATATGTATATTTGTTTCCTAGTAGGAATTTAATGTAAAAGTGATGTGTTTTTTTTTTCTTTTGTTTTCTTTCTTTTTGCTGTGTAATTTTATTTCTTTATATCTTCTATATTTTATTTTAAGATTAGAAAAAATATATATATGTATTTTTTTGACGGCATTGTTTCTTACTGTCCATTTTAATTTGCTCATCTAGTATCTTCAATTTCAGCATTCAATCAAATGCATGTATCTTTTTTTTTTCTTTTTTTTTTTTTTTCTTTTTTACCCGTATTTTTGCAACCCCTCCATTCATATATTTTATTGCAATATATATTTCATCGCAAGTAGTATACGCATGTTTGCATAAAAAAAAATCTTTCTGATTTCGACTAGGCATTTCCAAAACAAAAACAAACAAACAAACAAACAAACAAACAAAAAAAGATGAATGAATAAATAAAATTTAAAAAGGATAAATGCATAAATGAAAATTCTTTCTGACTCCGCCTTTTCCATTCAAAAAGACAAGACATGGCAGCCTTCAGTTTCAGAGCAAATAATTATACACAACGAGAGTGTTTCAAATACGCTTTTCTTTCGCCAAAAAAGCCTAAAAGGACTGAAGTTGATTTCATAATAATTTCAGGCTCGGTGTACGCTCTTCGCTGTGGATGTGCGTTGTTTCGTAATGGTTCTCCTTTCCGGGAGAATCTGCGAAATTATTATGGAGAGCTTCATCTTCGTCTCCCTGCCAGCCTCCTCCAGCCCTCTCCCTCCCCCTCCTCCTCCTCTTGCTCCTCTTCCGTCCCTTATCCCCTCCCTCCGTCTCCTTCATCTTCTTCTTTTTATTTTAATTTTATTTTATTTTCTTCTTGTTCTTGTTTTTCTTTTTCTTTTCATTTTTTTTTCTTCTACGTCTCCTCCATCCCTTTCTCCCTTCTTCTTTATCCTTATCCTCTTGTTATCCTTTCCACTTCTCTGTTTCTCCATTCCTCTTTTTTCCTCGTTGTTTTCTTGCTCTTACTGTTCTCCTCCTGTCCTCCTATTTTACTTTTTTCCTTTTTCTCTACCTCTTCCTCCTCCTCCCTCCCCTTGCCTCTCCCTCTCCCTCTTCCTTCCTCCCCTCCTCCCTCTCTTCCTCTCCTCCTCCCTCTTCTCTCTTCCTCTCCTCCCCCTCCCTTTCTTCCTCCCTCT
The DNA here is from genome assembly GCF_042767895.1 of Penaeus vannamei. Lineage (NCBI taxonomy): Eukaryota > Metazoa > Arthropoda > Malacostraca > Decapoda > Penaeidae > Penaeus > Penaeus vannamei. Next base: position 5,746,351 of record NC_091590.1, read on the forward strand.
CCTCCTCCTCCTCGGCACCGTTTACCCGACCGCCGGACCGTTAGCCGAGTCGGCCTGGCGTCAAGTATAAAAGGCGGGTCAGTGGTCCTCCTTAGTTATTGTTATCGGGGCCGAGCCGGCAGGAGGTCGGGGACGTTCGGGAGAGAGAGAAAAAGAGAAAAAAGCCATAATAACAAACTAAGAAAAAAAAGAAATTAAACTAACAAGATCCGTTTCTGGAAATGTGTTCTGATCTGAGATAATATCACAAAAAAGTTATTTTAGAATTTTCTTCGATCAGTGAGACCGAGCCCAAGAAATCGCCAGAAAAAACGGAGCCGCAATGATGCGTCTGTTGGTTTTAGTGTCGTTGGCGTGCGTCGCTTCGGCCGACGACAGCGAGTTGATGTCCGTGCCCACTTACCTCATGAACTACATCCTGGACTGCAAGAGGCAATCGATCGAGAGTGGCTACGGCGTCCCTGTCTATCAGACGAACATCAAGCAGTCGGGGACGTCTCAGCACGTGAGTCTCCTGGACCTGGACGAGCTCGAGGACTCGCTGAAACAGACGGTGCACAACGAGGCCGTGGTGAAGCACGTGCTGACCCAGGTGAACGACGCGGTCAACACGGCGAACAACAACCCGAAGGCACGGTCGGACTGCACGGTCGAGAACCACATCCAGATCGCCGTGCCCCCGCAGGAGATAGACGAGTTCAACGACCGCGTGCAGATGCTCACCCAGCAGAACAACTTCCTCCTAATGGAGCAGATCAACACGCTGTTCGCCTTCAAACTGCGCTCGATCAAGATTGACTTGGAGAAGCTGATCAAGCGGAGGTACAACGCCATCGAGAACAGGTTGGATCTGATCATGGGAGCGCTCGGCGTCGAGGTGCCCGAGGATACCAAGCCGAGCCCCGACGACGAGGACGACGACGATGGCGACAACAACGCCATGACTGAAATGCCGGAGGTCATCACCGATTCCGTGTTCCCCAGCCCGGTCCCCCAGCCCGACCCCAGCCCAGAGCCCGAGCCGGTGGCAACGCCCGGCCCTTTCCCGCAGCCCGAACCGACGGTGCAACCGGCACCCGAACCCGCCCCCGAACCGGCACCCGAGCCTATTTCAGAACCAGAACCGACGTCTCGAC
>NC_091590.1:5762486-5764986 GCF_042767895.1 Penaeus vannamei
TTAATTTTCTCACGGACCGTCGCATTCCCACAAAATAAACGGTATAAAAAAGTGAGATCGTTTTTATTTATTTATTTATTTTTATTATTATTTTTATAATGGCTTCTATTATTTCGAACTGTCGCGACTTGTGAAATTCAAGTATTGGTTATCAGATAAAACTTTTGAACGAATTTTCAGCCTCGCCTTATATTTCAGCCAAAATATTAGGTTTAAAGTTCATTTGACTGTAGATATTAATTCATTTATTTACCCTTTTCCTCTCTCGTTAAGGATTTCTTCACAGTTTCTTGTCAGGAAAAGAAAGCTTATCAATAGGTAATGTAATAGTGCTAATAATAACAAACGATTTCTTGTAAAATCTTTATCACCCTATAATTATCTTCAGTTTAAATGTGTAACGTAACTCTTCAGTGCGAAATGTGTAACGTGGTCAAAAGTTCAAGGCTGCGACTCTTTTTTACGTAATATAATTGCTGATCCATTATCTCATCAAGTTTAGTCTGGGCAATTTGCGATTCTCAGGGTATTTGAATTTTGTGCTTTGCTGTAATACTTTATTCATTTTTATAATGTGTCCCTTTATGTATTTTTCATTATTTTGACTCAGATACTACTTGTTAATATCGTATGAATTACCGGTGTTATAGCTGTCTTTATCATTATTATAATAGTTATCATTATGTTAATAAAAAAATAAAAACAATCCATCGTCTTTATGTCCAATTCTGGCCAATTTTACATGTTAATTAAATTGTAATCATCATTATGAATATCGTAGTGCCATGAGCCGATATTTAGGATTTACATACATAATTGTATTTATTATATGGTATAAAATTGCCCATATTATTTGTTACACAATTATCATAATTATAGTCTGTTCTCAGTTATTACCTGCTAGAAATTCGAAAGTAAGTAACCCTATGATTTTCTTGTTATTACTATCAGTGTTATGAATTCTTAAATATACCCAAAAATCATTACGGTAGTGACTAAAATCCTTAAAATAGCAAACAGCTTATTGACTGAAAAATACGAATTCACTTTATCCGTTGAAGTATATTGTAAATACCCCTTCCCTTCTGTCCACCAAATCACTTTATTTCGAATACCATCTTTTATCGGGAATTTACTCGTCTTTCAAAACAGATCGGAATTCACTTTTATCCGTTGAATGATATTGTAAACACCTCTTCCCATCTATCCACCATTTCACCTTTTTATCGGGAAATTTCTCTTCCAAATCCTAGGCCACGTAGCAACATCCGACGTCCGCCATGCTCTTAACGACAACAACAACTATAGCCTGGTTACTTGCCATCGCCGCCGTCCCCCTGGTGGCAGGAGATGCAACTAACAACGTAAACACGACCCACAAACCTTATATTCCCGAAGGATCTGGATTTCCCTTGAGAGTAAGCGGTTCCGAGTCCCTCTCTGCCTTGACGATCGGGGACGATGGTCGAGTGGTTGTGCCTCAGGCGAAGGAAGAAGTATTACAGCGTCTTCTGCCCGTTGCTAGGACGTCCTGTGAGTTGGCGAGAACTTTTTTTGTTATTGTTGTTGTTGTTGTTTAGGTGTAATTTCGATGTTTATTCATAAATCTATATATTTTGAATTCCCAGTCCATTTTTTTTCCGTCCCTTTCCCTTGCCTTCTCCACTCTCCATTTCCCGTTTCTTACATCTCTCCCTTCCCCTTTCCTTCTCTTTCTCCCTTTCCCTTGCCTTCACCACTCTCCATTTCCCCCCTTTTTTTTTTACCTCTCTCCCTTCCCCTTTCCTTCTCTCTCTCTCTTTCTCTCACTCCCAGTTCTCCCACTCCCTTTCCTTTTCCTCTCTCTATCTCTCTCTCTCTCTATCTATCTTCTATCTATCTCTCTTCTCCCTATCCTTCTCCCTCTTCCTCTCCCACTCCCTCCATTTTTCTAATGTAAAGCATAGCTAAAAGAAATGATGTATAGATTTAAGCTGCAAGTAACGCAAGTATGGACCCAGAGATTTAAATTAAAATGGCTAACTCTTACACGTTAAAAGATCATTTATTTTACGTGAGAGGCAGTAGACTCTCTCTCTCTCACACACACTCACTCATTCACTCACTTGCTCGCTCACTCACACTCACTCACTCACTCACTCACTCACTCACTCACTCACTCACTCACTCACTCACTCACTCACTCACACACACACACACACACACACACACACACACACACACACACACACACACACACACACACACACACACACACACACACACACACACACACACACGCACACACACGCACACACACACGCACACACACACACTCATTCACTTACACACACACACACACGCACACACAGTCAGCAGACAGACAAACACAAAACCTGAGAGCGAGAGACAGCTTCGGTCCGCGGAGTAAAACTGTCTCTAATTTTTAAAAGCCGTATACCTTATGACAACCTATCAATTATACATCAAATACTATGATATATTCTGCTACACCCTTAAT
>NC_091590.1:5769986-5772486 GCF_042767895.1 Penaeus vannamei
AGGATCAGCTGCCTCGTTTCCGACCTTGGTAGGTTGATGAGGGAGGAGGGGAGGGATGGAGGAAGAGGAGGAGGGTAGGAGGGTAGGAGGGGAGGGGGGTTGGAGAGGGGAGGGTCAAACAAGAGGATCAACTGCCTCGTTTCCGACCTTGGTAGGTTGATGAGGGAGGAGGGGAGGGATGGAGGAAGAGGAGGAGGGGAGGAGGGGAGGGATGGAGGAAGAGGAGGAGGGGAGGAGGGGAGGGGGTTGGAGAGGGGAGGGTCAAACAAGAGGATCAACTGCCTCGTTTCCGACCTTGGTAGGTTGATGAGGGAGGAGGGGAGGGATGGAGGGATGGAGGAAGGGGAGGAGGGGAGGAGGGGAGGGGGGTTGGAGAGGGGAGGGTCTAACAAGAGGATCAACTGCCTCGTTTCCGACCTTGGTAGGTTGATGAGGGAGGAGGGGAGGGATGGAGGGATGGAGGAAGGGGAGGAGGGGAGGAGGGGAGGGGGGTTGGAGAGGGGAGGGTCAAACAAGAGGATCAACTGCCTCGTTTCCGACCTTGGTAGGTTGATGAGGGAGGAGGGGAGGGATGGAGGAAGAGGAGGAGGGGAGGAGGGGAGGAGGGGAGGGGGGTTGGAGAGGGAAGGGTCAAACAAGAGGATCAACTGCCTCGTTTCCGACCTTGGTAGGTTGATGAGGGAGGAGGGGAGGGATGGAGGAAGAGGAGGAGGGGAGGAGGGGAGGGATGGAGGAAGAGGAGGAGGGGAGGAGGGGAGGAGGGGAGGGGGGTTGGAGAGGGGAGGGTCAAACAAGAGGATCAACTGCCTCGTTTCCGACCTTGGTAGGTTGATGAGGGAGGAGGGGAGGGATGGAGGAAGAGGAGGAGGGGAGGAGGGGAGGAGGGGAGGGGGGTTGGAGAGGGGAGGGTCAAACAAGAGGATCAACTGCCTCGTTTCCGACCTTGGTAGGTTGATGAGGGAGGAGGGGAGGGATGGAGGAAGAGGAGGAGGGGAGGAGGGGAGGAGGGGAGGGGGGTTGGAGAGGGAAGGGTCAAACAAGAGGATCAACTGCCTCGTTTCCGACCTTGGTAGGTTGATGAGGGAGGAGGGGAGGGATGGAGGAAGAGGAGGAGGGGAGGAGGGGAGGGATGGAGGAAGAGGAGGAGGGGAGGAGGGGAGGAGGGGAGGGGGGTTGGAGAGGGGAGGGTCAAACAAGAGGATCAACTGCCTCGTTTCCGACCTTGGTAGGTTGATGAGGGAGGAGGGGAGGGATGGAGGAAGAGGAGGAGGGGAGGAGGGGAGGGATGGAGGAAGAGGAGGAGGGGAGGAGGGGAGGAGGGGAGGAGGGGAGGGGGGTTGGAGAGGGGAGGGTCAAACAAGAGGATCAACTGCCTCGTTTCCGACCTTGGTAGGTTGATGAGGGAGGAGGGGAGGGATGGAGGAAGAGGAGGAGGGGAGGAGGGGAGGGATGGAGGAAGAGGAGGAGGGGAGGAGGGGAGGAGGGGAGGAGGGGAGGGGGGTTGGAGAGGGGAGGGTCAAACAAGAGGATCAACTGCCTCGTTTCCGACCTTGGTAGGTTGATGAGGGAGGAGGGGAGGGATGGAGGGATGGAGGAAGGGGAGGAGGGGAGGAGGGGAGGGGGGTTGGAGAGGGGAGGGTCAAACAAGAGGATCAACTGCCTCGTTTCCGACCTTGGTAGGTTGATGAGGGAGGAGGGGAGGGATGGAGGAAGAGGAGGAGGGGAGGAGGGGAGGGATGGAGGAAGAGGAGGAGGGGAGGAGGGGAGGAGGGGAGGAGGGGAGGGGGGTTGGAGAGGGGAGGGTCAAACAAGAGGATCAACTGCCTCGTTTCCGACCTTGGTAGGTTGATGAGGGAGGAGGGGAGGGATGGAGGAAGAGGAGGAGGGGAGGGGGGGAGGGGGGTTGGAGAGGGGAGGGTCAAACAAGAGGATCAACTGCCTCGTTACCGACCTTGGTAGGTTGATGAGGGAGGAGGGGAGGGATGGAGGAAGAGGAGGAGGGTAGGAGGGTAGGAGGGGAGGGGGGTTGGAGAGGGGAGGGTCAAACAAGAGGATCAACTGCCTCGTTACCGACCTTGGTAGGTTGATGAGGGAGGAGGGGAGGGATGGAGGAAGAGGAGGAGGGTAGGAGGGGAGGAGGGGAGGGGGGTTGGAGAGGGGAGGGTCAAACAAGGGGATCAACTGCCTCGTTTCCGACCTTGGTAGGTTGATGAGGGAGGAGGGGAGGGATGGAGGAAGAGGAGGGATGAGGGAGGAGGGGAGGGATGGAGGAAGAGGAGGAGGGGAGGAGGGGAGGGGGGTTGGAGAGGGGAGGGTCAAACAAGAGGATCAGCTGCTTCGTTTCCGACCTTGGTAGGTTGATGAGGGAGGAGGGGAGGGATGGAGGAAGGGGAGGAGGGGAGGAGGGGAGGGGGGAGGGGGGTTGGAGAGGGGAGGGTCAAACAAGAGGATCAACTGCCTCGTTTCCGACCTTGGTAGGTTGATGAGGGAGGAGGGGAGG
>NC_091590.1:5777486-5787673 GCF_042767895.1 Penaeus vannamei
TCAGATAGAAAACATGTTAACATCTATAGTTAAAGCAAATATTCATGGATTGAAAATGGACCAAAGTTGAATTCAAATCTGTCAAAATACATCAATCTCCACCTATACCAAAAAAAGAAGAAAAAAAGTCTTTAAAATTCGCATAACACACAACACTCCACGCCCATATCCAACGCCACCCGCCCCCACACCTCCCAACCCCCACCATAACCCACCCAACACGCTCTCCTCAACTCCCCCCCACCCTCCCAACCCCCACGCTCTCCTCAACTCCCCCCACCCTCCCAACCCCCACCATAACCCACCCAACACGCTCTCCTCAACTCCCCCCACCCTCCCAACCCCCACCATAACCCACCCAACACGCTCTCCTCAACTCCCCCCCACCCTCCCAACCCCCACGCTCTCCTCAACCCCCCCCACCCTACCCACCCCCCACCATAACCCACCCACACGCTCTCCTCAACCCACAGGCAGCCTCTCGTCCTATCTACGAGAATACGACACCGTGGGTTACAGCCTTCCCGACTGCATCAGTTTCTACGGTTCTTGGATGCGGCCGACGCAGATGTGCACGGACGGAGCGCAGAGGAGACATACGTGTTCTGTGAGTGTGTTGGGGGGGGGGGAGGGTGAGAGGGGGGTTGGTGGGGGAGGGGGGAGGGTGTAGATGGGTGGGGATAGGGTGGAGGTGGGTGGGGATAGGGTGTAGATGGGTGGGGAGTTGGTGGGAGGGGTGGGGGTTGGTGGGAGGAGTGGGGGTTGTAGGGGAAAGGGGTGGGTGGAAGTTGGAGGGGTGTGGGTGTTGGTGAGAGTGGGTTGGGGTGTAGGTGGGAGGGGGTGGTTATGTGTGTGTGTGTATCTTTATCCCATCAAAACACATTTTTCTGACATTTGAGCAATTGTATAATGACAAGAATATTGTTCAAATTAATTGAAAACCCATGCCATTTTCTACATTTTTACGACAGTCGTAATCAACTTCGTTTGCTTTGCGCGTGCGCGCGCACACACACAACAAAATAGAATAGATAAATGATATATAAATAAATGGAAAATAAAAGAATGAGATAATAAATAAATGAATAAAGATTAATAATAAAAATAAATAAATAAAGATCAATAATAAAAATAAATAAATTATAATAAATATAGACACATTATATAAAAAACGCTATGCAACCTAACCTAACATAGCCCAACATAATCTAACATAACCTAAAATAGCCGAACATAACCTAAAATAGCCCAACATAACCTAAAATAGCCCAACATAACCTAAAATAGCCCAACATAACCTAAAATAGCCCAACATAACCCAACATAACCTAAAATAGCCCAACATAACCTAACATAACCCAACATAACCCAACACAACCTAACGTAGCCCAACATAACCTAAAATAGCCCAACATAACCTAAACTAGCCCAACATAACCCCAACATAACCTAAAATAGCCCAACATAACCTAAAATAGCCCAACATAACCTAAAATAGCCCAACATAACCTAAAGTAGCCCAACATAACCTAAAATAGCCCAACATAACCTAACATAACCTAAAATAGCCCAACATAACCTAAAATAGCCCAACATAACCTAAAATAGCCCAACATAACCCATAACCTAAAATAGCCCAACATAACCTATCATAACCCAACATAACCTAACATTGCCCAACATGGCCCAACATTACCTAAAATAGTTCAACATAACATAAAATAGCCCAACATAACCTAAAATATCGCAACATAACCTAAAGTAGCCCAACATAACCTAAAATAGCCCAACATAACCTAAAGTTCCCCAACATAACCTAAAATAGCACAACATAACCTAACATTGCCCAACATGGCCCAACATAACCTAAAATAGCCCAACATAACCTAAAATAGCCCAACATAGCCCAACATAACCTAAAATAGCCCAACATAACCTATCATAACCCAACATAACCTAACATTGCCCAACATGGCCCAACATTACCTAAAATAGTCCAACATAACCTAAAATAGCCCAACATAACCTAAAATAGCCCAACATAACCTAAAATAGCCCAACATAACCTATCATAACTCAACATAACCTAACATTGCTCAACATAACCCAACATAACCTAAAATAGTCCAACATAACCTAAAATAGCCCAACATAACCTAAAATAGCCCAACATAACCTAAAATAGCCCAACATAACCTATCATAACTCAACATAACCTAACATTGCTCAACATAACCCAACATAACCTAAAATAGTCCAACATAACCTAAAATAGCCCAACATAACCTAAAATAGCCCAACATAACCTAAAATAGCCCAACATAACCTAACATTGCCCAACATAACCTAACATAACCCAGCATAACCTAACATAACCTAACACAGCCCAACATAACCCAGCCAACATCCGAGCCAAGCCAGGAGGGAATTTCACCTCCCCCCCTCCCCTTCCCCTACCCCCCCACACCCCAATAGTCAGTCCCCCTCTGAACGGCGGCCCCGGTAACCTAACCTTAATTGCGAGGTCATTGGCGTCGGGTCATTGGGGTCAAACGGTTCGCCATCTTGGGTATTTTTTTTTTTTTTTTTTTTTTTTGCAATTGGTTTGGTATTTTTAAGAGAAGAAAGTTTTTTTTTTTAATTAGTTTGGGTGAGATTGAGTTATTTAGAGTATGAGATTTGGGGAATCTTAGAGTGGGAGATGTGTGGATATCTTATTTATTTGTGTATGTGTATTTGTATGTATTTATGTTATATATATATATATATATATATATATATATATCTATATATATATATATATGTGTGTGTGTGTGTGTGTGTGTGTGTGTGTGTGTGTGTGTGTGTGTGTGTGGGTATGTGTGTGTGTGCGTGTGTGTGTGTATGGGGGGGGGGTATGTGTGTTTGTGTGCGTGTGTTCGTGTGCATGCATGTGTGCGTACATGCGTTTGCGTGTCTATGTGCGTGCGTGCGTATCTGTATGTATATCTACATCTTAAATCTCCTAAAATCCCTCATATCAGCATCCAATCAAAAATCTAAACGAATTATTTATCTTATTTATTTATTTATTTTTATCAGGGTCGTTTTGATTTTCAATTGCAGCATCCAATTAAAAATAATTAAAAATCAAAACGAATTATTTATTCTATTTATTTATTTATTCTTTACCAGGGTCGTTTTGATTTTGAATTGCAGCATCCAATTAAAAATAATTAAAAATCAAAACGAATTATTTATTCTATTTATTTATTTATTCTTTACCAGGGTCGTTTTGATTTTGAATTGCAGCATCCAATTAAAAATAATTAAAAATCAAAACGACATATTTATTCTATTTATTTATTTATTCATTTTTATCAGGGTCGTTTTGATTTTTAATTGCAGCATCCAATTAAAGATAATTAAAAATCAAAACGAATTATTTATCTTATTTATTTTTTTATCAGGGTCGTTTTGATTTTTAATTGCAGTATCCAATTAAAAATAATTAAAAATCAAAACGAATTATTTATTCTATTTATTCATTTATTAATTTTTTATCAAGGTCGTTTTGATTTTGAATTGCAGTACCCAATTAAAAATAATTGAAAATCAAAACGAATTATTTATTTTATTTATCTATCTATCTATTTATTTATTATTATTATTTACCAGGGTCGTTTTGATTTTTAATTGCAGCATCCAATTAAAAATAATTAAAAATCAAAACGAATTATTTATTCTATTTATTTATTTATTTTTATCAGGGTTGTTTTGATTTTTAATTGCAGCATCCAATTAAAAATAATTAAAAAATCAAAACGAATTATTCATTCCATTTATTTATTTATTTATTTATTATTATTATTTTACCAGGGTCGTTTTGATTTTTAATTGCAGCATCCAATAAAAAATAATTAAAAATCAAAACGAATTATTTATTTTATTTATTTATTCATTTAATTTATTTTTTACCAGGATCGTTTTGTAATTATTTATTTTATTTATTTAATTTTTATCAGGGTCGTTTTGATTTTTAATTGCAGCACCCAATTAAAAACAATTAAAACACAAAACGAATTATTTTTTTTACCAGGGTGACTCCGGTGGCCCGGTGATGCGCATAGAAAACGGGAAGGTATTTCAGGTCGGCGTCATCAGCTTCGGAGCGTCGGCGGACTGTAAGGATCAAAGTCCCGACGGTCAAGTACGCGTCGCCGCCTTTATCGACTGGTTCGAATCCATTACGGGACTCACATTCTCGATTTAATGAAGGATTTGATGGGTCGCGGGTTCAAAATTATTTATTTATTTGTTTAATTATTTTTATTCGTAAATGTTAGGTTGAGTCTGAATTTTCTTTGTGAAAAAAAAAAAATGGAAGTTACTTGAATCTTTTTGTATTTTTCATTTTTTATTTCTTTATAAATTATATTCTTGTTTAAATCGTTTTTTTCATAATTGCGGTTATTATTGGCTTTGAATTGGGCGTATTATCCTTGAATAAATATCCAGATGAGAGTGTCTTTTTTTTATTACACATTGTATATAGACACACACGCACACGCACAATCACACACACACACACACACACACACACTCACACACACACACACATACATACACACTCACTCTCACTCACACACACAAACACATACACACACACATACATACACACAACCACACACACACTCTCTCTCTCTCTCTCTCTCTCTCTCTCTCTCTCACACACACACACACACACACACACACACACACACACACAATGTTCGCATTCCCTTGTGTCGTTACGCATAAATATACACATCCACTCAAACCTCACACAAATAAACGAGTTTTTTTCCCTCCCCATTTTACCCAATATAAACTTCATCATCAATACCAATAAATGAGTTATTTCGTCGATAAAGAAAAATGCAAATAAAATAAATCACCATATGGGTTGTATATTCAAAACAACGATCATGTAATCAGTAGCAATAATTGATAATCATATTAGTCACGTTGTATAAGTAATAATAATAGTGTTATCAATAATCTTGTGTGAACCGTTTTTTTCTCATAATTACGGTTGTTATTGGCTATGAATTGGGCGTATCACCCTTGAATAAATATCCAGATGAGATTGTGTCGTATACAATAGTGATATCTATGATTAGAAGCACTTCGATCATGATCCGGATTAACACCAAAATTTAATGAGGTCTAAATTGGCCTAAGACGCACCTCTAGAAAAAAAAAAAATAATAATAATAAATAGTAATAAAACAATGAAAATAAAAATCAGTTTATAACTTTTTCAGTTATTCTGCTAACTAATGAAACAAACTAACTAACGTTATCAAAAACATAACCTCCTTGAAGCAGGTGATGATTTTGCGAATATAAATAAGAATAATGATCTAAAATGATAATAATAACAATGATAATGCGGATAATGATAACTATAACCATAATAATAATAATAATAATAGTAACAATAATAATAATGATAATGATAATAATCATGGTGATGATGATAATGATGATGATAATGATAATGATGATAATAATGATAATAATAGTAATAACATTAATAATAAAAATAATGATAACGATAACAAGAGCATCATAAGCAAAATATCCAAAATAACCCAAACCATTATCGATATCAAAAAGATAAAACCAAGAACGCGAACGATAATTATAACGAAGAGAAACAACGAGACGAAAGCAGGAAGGAAATGACAAGAATTCACAAAAAAACGATGTCAGGAATAACTTAGCAGCATCGAGCATGACTGGGTAAGTAGGCTCTGCAACGGGTCACTAACGGTACAGCAAATGCATGTCTTGGAAAATAAATCTATTGCGCATTTTCGATCAGCTGATAAATGCTTGTGTTTGTGTACTAAGGAGTTTCCCGTTTTCTTTAATGTCTGTCTTTATTATTTATATTTTGCTATTATTTATATCTGTTATTATCATTATCTATATGTGGGTAAAAATCAAACTTTATGCTGTGTATGATTTATTCTGGTAATGAATATGTGTTTTATTTTCTGTCGTCTGGATGTGTATATAAAAAGATGAAAAGGTGCGATTCTAAAAAGATACAACAGTTACCCCTCAAGCGTGGAAGCCGGTTGAGTACGTGCTTATTAAATTTCATGACCCTTTTTTTAATTTGTCGCTGACGTACGTGTCTCTATTGTATTCAAAGTATTTTCATATATATATATATATATATATATATACATATATATATATACATATATATATACACACACACACACACACACACACACACATATATATATATATATATATATATATATATATATATGTGTGTGTGTGTGTGTGTGTGTGTGTGTGTGTGTGTGTGTGTGTGTGTGTGTGTGTGTGTGTATGGATAATATTATATGTATGAATATATATATGTACACACATACATATAAATATAAATATAAATATACATACATACATATATATATATATATATATATATATATATATATATATATATATATATATATACATACATATATTACACACAAACACACATGCACACAATACGCACAGCACGCATAGACACAGTAAATACAAATAAATATCATATTTTCTAATAACTGAAATAGAATCAGGCCGTTTATAACCCTATTTTGCCCCAACACCATGACCGCGTCTCCATGGCAACAACCATTCGACATTGCACATCAGAGTTGCAATGTCGGTGTTTTTTTTTTCTTTGTACTTATCTGAGGATTGCGGGAACAGGAAAAAAAATAGCGGTTGATTCATGAAAGTAGGAAAAATGAAGCAATATTTGTTGACGTGATTTTTAAAGGGATAGAGAAAAGTGTTAATAGTATCTGTTTCTTTTTTAGTGTTATTAGAGTTTATTCCATAATTTGTAATTGGTGAATAGTGAGTAATGATATGGTACTATAAGCATAGCAGATGTATCAGCTGAATTGGTGATCGTACATAAAAGGAAAAAATGCAACACGACAGAATTAGAAAGACTCGGGATATCTGAACGAACAATACACAAATAGACATTTCCCCCTTGCTATAAATAACCACCACATATAAAACAACGAAACACAAGAAGGAAAAAACACGGGAAAAAAAACACACCCACCCGTCCCTGCACCAAACCAGGAAACGCCACCTGCAAAATTGGGTACCGCTGGAGGGTGGTGGGTATGCCTGGGCGCCCCATCGGAAGGGTTGGTACACCTGCTTGCGGCCCGGGTAGGCGTTTACAACGGTGATGCTGAAGCGCTGACCTGTTACGGATTCATCTCCCGTCCCTCCTTTCACGTGACGAAGGACCCCTGTGTACGAGGCGTGTGTGGATACCTTTATTATAATATAGACGATGTGTGTGTGGCATGTGAGTAGAAAATAAGGACAGCCTGTTCTTTAAAAGGTTCGATCTAAGGAAGAACCGTGCGAGGTGAGGTACTGGAACCCTGACAAGGAAAGGACGCAGGTGTTCTAATCCCATTAGAGTAGAAATACGTAAAACAGATCCTCAAACGTGCCTTGAATTTCGTGTTTGTTTGTATTATTCACAGGTGATAAGAACACCCCCTTTGTTTTGGCGTGTGTTATCACCGTGGTTGAAAAAAATATCTGATTAAATTTGATAAAACGTATTCTAGATTCACGTGTATATCTTACGTGTGTTTTCGTCGAGTGAATTCCTGGTTCGTTCGCTCAGTGCTTTCAGAAAGAGAACTATAATCAATACTGTTATAATAGAGTAAAAGTTTCTCGAAATAGACTTCATTCCGGGTGAAAATAACATGTACGTGATCTGCGCATCGAAATCTCGGTCTGTTTACATGTCAGTGAAAGTGCTCGGTCCGTTGTAGAGTGAAACGAAATCGGCGATAACTTGAATAAACTTAAAAAAACAACTATAACAAGGTGATGTAAATGAAGATAATAATATTATAGATTTGAATTGACTTTCTGAATCCCCGTAGACATACAGTGTTGCCATAGCTAGCGCCTTGATATATGATATTGCATCAGTTGAAAAGGCTAATGGTATTCCTGTGTATCTATACGTCTTTTTTAATACATTTGTGAATCGTTCCTGTTGGTTTTGTGTCTTATGTCCAATATTCTTTCGAGGATAACTACGATAACTATGATAATGATGATAGTCATGACATTGACAATGATATTGATAATGACAGTAATGCTTATGGTGATGATGATATCAATGATAATGATAATGATAATGCTATTAATAGTAATAACAATAACAACAATAGTAATAATAATGATGATGGCGGTGATAACACTGATAATAATTATAATAATAACCAGAATGTTATTCATAACAAAAAATAACAGTAATAACAATGAAAATAATTACAGTAATGACAGAGATGGTGATAACAGTGATAATGATAATGAATATAGCAATAATAATGATGGTAATTATGTGGATTGTGATGATCATAATAATGACAGTAACGTAATGCTGATAGTGATAATAACTTTGGTAATAAAGATAATGATTATGATGAAACTAATAATAGTAATAATAATAATGACAACAAGAACAGTAATAATGATAATGATAATAATAATAGCTATAATAATAATAATAATGATAATGATAATAGTAATAATTCTAACTAATAAAAATGATAATAATGATAGTGATAATAAAATAATGATAATCTTGATAATAATGATGGTGATAATGAAATAATGATAATCTTGATAATAATGATGATGATAATGATAATGATGATGATGATATTGATGATGATAATAATAGTAATAATGATAACAATAATAACAGCAATAATAATAATAATAATAATAATAATAATAATAATAATAATAATAATAATGATGATGATGATAATAATGATGATAATTATAACAATAGTAATGATAATGATAATGATGACACTGATGATGACGATAATAATAATAATAAAAATAATAATGATAATGATGATACTACTACTAATAGTAATAATGATAATTATGATAATAATAATAATAATAATAATAATAATAATAATAATAATAATAATAATAATTATTATTATTTTATTTTCAATTATAATTACAATGTTAATGATAGGGAATGATGATGATGTTAATAATAATAATGATAATAACAATGATGATGATGATTTAGTAATGATAATAATAATGAAAATAATGAAAAAAGCAATAATAATGATGATAATAATAATAATAATGATAATAATGAAAATAATGATAATAATAATAATAGTAATAGTAATAATAATAACAATAAGAAGGATGTTAATGATGACGATGATAACGATAAATGAAAATAAAAATGATAATGATTATAACACACAAACACACACACACACACACACAAACACACACACACACACACACACACACACACACACACACACATATATATATATATATATATATATATATATATATATATATATGTGTGTGTGTGTGTGTGTGTGTGTGTGTGTGTGTGTGTGTGTGTGTGTGTGTGTGTGGGCGTGGGCATTCTCAAGGCTACGGCGCCCATTTTCTACGCCGCCCACCGATGTGCAAGCCGCCCACATGGCTTCTAAGAAACTCGACAAGCCTTCTTTAGACAAGGCTTGTCGAGTTTATTAAATTTAATACTTCACGATTTCTCTATTACAAAAAAAATCTATTAATAATAATGATGATGATGATCATTATGATAACAGTGATAATGTTGAACAATGATGATAAAAAAATGTTAATAGTAATAAGAGGATAATTATGATGATAATGATAATGTTGAGCAATAACACTATGATGAAAAAATGATAGTAATGATAATATTAATTAGATAATTATAATGATAACAATGATAATGTTGAACAATGATACTATGATAAAAATGATAATAGTAATGATGAAATTAATAAGAGGATAATTATAATGATAATGATAAGAACTATGATAGTGATATATATGATCAACACCTATATGTGATTAATACATATGATTAAATATATGATTAATATGAAGAAGAAAGAATATGAAAAAAATGATTATAAATTGTAATGACTTTTTTTTAAAGGGTTTGAACTTATCCTTTAATGGTAAGTAAAGGGAAAGAGAGATAGGGAGGAGGGTAAGGGAGTGAAGGAAAGGGAGGGAGAAAGGGAATGGGTAAGGGTGAGGATAAGGGAGACAAAAATGTAAGGGATAAAAAA
>NC_091590.1:5795673-5798173 GCF_042767895.1 Penaeus vannamei
CGGTGAGAAGGGGAGGAAGGAGGAGGAAGGGGAGGAAGAGAGGGAGGAGGAGGAGAGGGGGGGAGGGGAAGAGAGGGGGAGGAGGAGAGGGGGGAGGAGGAAGGAAGAGAGGGGGAGGAGGAACGAAGAGAGGGGGAGGGAGGGGAAGGAAGGAGAGAGGAAGGAAGGGAGGAAGGGAGGAGAGGGGAAGGAGAGGAGGAGGAGGAGGGAGGAATGAGGAGGAGAGAATGAGGAGGAAGTAGGAGGAATGAGGAGGAGGAAAAGGAATGAGGAGGAAGGAGTGAGGAAGGAGAAAGTAGAAGAGGAAGGAAGAGAGGGGAGAGGAGGAGAGAGAGGAAATAAAAGGAAGGATAACAAGGAGGAAGAAGAGAGAATGAGAAGACGAGGTGAATGAAGGAGAGGACGAAGGACAATGTGGAATGGTTGTTTGAACGCTCATATTGCACTGAGGGCGGTGAGAAAGGAGGAAGAGGAAGGAGGAGGAAGGAAGAGAGAGGGGGAGGAGGAGGAGAGGAAGGAAGAGAGGGGGAGGAGGAAGGAGAAGGAAGAGGGGGAGTGAGGAAGAAAGGAGGAGGAATGGGGAAGGAGGAGGGTGAAGGAAGGAGGGAGGAGGAGGATGAGGAGGGAGGAGGAAGAGGGAAGAGAGGGGGAGTGAGGAGAGAAGAAGAGGAGAGAAGAGGAGGGAGGGAATGAGGAGGAGGAAGGAGGAATGAGGAGGAGAAGAGAAAAGGAGAGAGGTGAGAGGAGGAGAAGAGGAAAGAAAGGAAGGATAATAAGGAGGAGGAGAGAATGAGAAGACGAGGTGAGTGAAGGAGAGGCGAAGGAGGATGTGGAATGGCTGTTTGAACGCTCATATTGCACGGGGCGGTGAAAAGGGGAGGAATAGGAAGGAGGAGGAGGAGGAGGGGGAGGGGGAGGAGGAGAAGGGAAGAGAAGAATGGAAGGGAAGGAGGAAGGAGGGAGGAAGAATGAGGAGGAAGGAGGAAGAGGAGAAGGAGGAAGAGAGGGGAGTGGAGGAGGAAGAGAGGGAGAAGAGGAGGAGGAAGGAGAGGAATGAGGAGGAGGAAGGTTTAGAAGGAGGAAGGAGGGGAGGCAAAAGAGGAGAAAGAAGAGGAATGTGAGGAGGAGGAGAAAGAAGAGGAATGAGGAGGAGGAGAAGGAATGAGCAGGAGGAAGGAGGAGGAGGAGGAAAAGAGGGGGAGAAGAGAAAGGAGGAGAAGAGGAGAAGAGGTAGGAAAGGAAAGGAAGAAAGGTGCTTGTTTGCACGTTCATATTGCACAGCGCGGTGAGAAGGAGAGGACAAAAAAGAAATAATAAGAAGGAGGAGGAGAAAAAGAGAAATGGAAAGAGGAGGAAAAGAGAAGGGAAGAGAAGATAAGAGAGAAGAAGAGAAGAAGAGAAGAAGAAGGAAAAAAGATGAAAAGAACACGCAAAAAATCTAAGAAAACGACGTAGTAAAAAAAAAAGAAAAAAAAGAAATACCATAAAAAATTACCAAAGAAATCACATGTAAAAAAAAAGAAAAAAAAAAGAAAAAAAAAAAAAACGAATAAATAACGAAAAGGAAAAAAAGGGAAACGAAGACGGAGATATAAAGGGTAGACGTCAAGCGAATCTTGGGGCGTCGTGAACAATCCTTCCTGGATCGATATCGTGAAGATGTCTTGGATTGGCCTCGGGGTTGCGGGGGGAGAGGAGGGTGTCTATCTGTCTATCTGTCTCGGGTTTGCAGGGTATGGCATTTGGGGGGAGAGGTGTCTATCTGTCTATCTGTCTCGGGGTTGTGAGGTAGGGTATTGGGTGGGGGGGGGGGATGTCTGCGGGGTAGGGCATTTGGGAGGGGGGGAGGGGGTATCTGTCTAATCTATCTATCTGTCTCGGGGTTATGGGGGTGTGGGTATTGGGTGGGGGGTGTCTGCAGGGTAGGGCATTGGGAGGGGGGTGTGGTGGGGGTGTCTAATCTATCTATCTGTCACGGGGTTGCGAGGTAGGGTTTTCCTTTTTTTGGGGTGGGGTGGGGTGGGGTGTATATCAGTATATTTATCTATTTGTCTCGGTGTATATCAGTATATTTATCTATTTGTCTCGGGGTTTTGGGATAGGGTATATATATATATATATATATATATATATATATATATATTATATATATATATATATATATATATATACATATATATATATATATATATATATATATATATATATATATATATATATATATATATATATATATATATATATATATTTATACATACATCTTTATCTATCTATCTATCCACCCGTCTAGCTATCTATCCGTCTCTTTGTCTATTTATCTGTGTCTCTGTCTATTTACCTTTCTGTTCATCTCTTCATCACTCTGTTTATCTATCCATGTCTTTCTGTCTATCAATCTGTTTTATCTCCTCGTCTCTCTCTCTATCTATCTATCTATCTATCTAAGTGCCTGCCCATCATCCCGTTTTTATATCATAGTATTTATCACTTGCTTGCTTTT
>NC_091590.1:5810673-5813173 GCF_042767895.1 Penaeus vannamei
AAATCTAAACCAGAAAGGACCTGACTACCCCCCCCCACATCCCTCCCCCCCGGGTCTCCCTTCCTCTCCCCCACTTCGATTCCAGTGACCTTAGTTTAACCCCCAAACGACCTTATCTGGTCACGCTTTAGCCTCTTCTGACCTCATTTCAGCTTCCTATGACCTATTTTCGATCTCCTCCTATGTTCCAATTTTAACATCCTTCTATGACTCAAGTTCAATTTTTTATTTACTTTACTCCGATTCACCTTACCTCTATTGACCCTATTTCAACCTCACTGAACTAACTTCAACCTCCCCTGCCCACACATCAACCTCCTCTGACCCTGCTTCAACCTCCCCTAACCCCACTCGACCTCCCATATCCTCTGACCCCACACCAAACTCCCTCGACCCCACACCAACCTCACCTTACCCCATATTAACCCCACTGGACCTCCCACATCCCCTGACCCTCACATCAACCTCCCCTAACCCCACATCAACCCCACTCGACCTCCACACCAACCTCCCTTAACCACACATCAACCCCACTCGACCTCTCACATCCTATGACCCCACATCAACCTCCCCCAACCCCACATCAACCGCACTCGACTTCCCACATCCCCTAACCCCAGTTCAACCCCCTCTGACCCCACACCAACCTCCTTTAACCCCACATGACCCCCCACATCATCTGACCCCACACCAACTTCCCCCAACCCCATATCAACCCCACTCGACCTCCCACATCCTCTGACCCCCCTTCAATCTCCCCTGACCCCACTTGACCTCCACACCAACCTCCCCTAACCCTAATTCAACCTCTTCTGACCCCCATCAACCTCCTCCAACCCCACATCACCCTCCCCTGACCCCACTTAACCCTCCCCCAACCCCACTCTCGACCTCCCACTCGACCGAAAACAAAATGACCAGCGAGATTGACCCAATCGACCGACGTCATCGAGTGAATAATAATAATAATAATAGTGATAAGCATCCCCGTGGCGGTCGGCCGTTCCACCTCCTCTGGCTAATCGGCTTAAAGGGATTGGTTTAAACGCACACGAGCGGAAAGAGATACACACACACGTGCGTAGAATGGATACGCACACGGATTAATAGCGCGCGGCCACGAACTGGTAGAGCAAATAACAACAGACTGACAAAGGAACAGACAAATATAAACACATGAATATCTATCTGTGTGTTTGTGTGTATTTGTATGTATGTATGTACGTGTATATATATATGTATATGTATATGTATATATAAATATATATATATATATATATATATACATACATACACACACACACACACACACACACACACACACACACACACACACACACACACACACACACACACACACACACACACACACATATAATATATATATATATTATATATATATATATACATATATATATATGTATATATACATATATATATATATATATATATATATATATATATATATATATATATATATATGTATATATATATGTATGTATATATATATATATATACCATACATATATATATATATATATATATATATATATATATATATATATATATATATATATATATATATATATATATGTGTGTGTGTGTGTGTGTGTGTGTGTGTGTGTGTGTGTGTGTGTGTGTGTGTGTGTGTGTGTGTGTGTGTGTGTGTGTGCGTGTGTGTGTGTGTGTGTGTATGTGTGTGTGTGTAAATTTGACCATTATATCCATCCATTACTTTATCATGTTTTTCCTTTATCACAATATGATATCATATCTCCGAGGTAATTAGACACGCTAGTGATGACAAACGTATAATCAAGTATAATTAATTAATAATGAATATGAGGAAAGGTGTGGAAATATATATTTTTTAAATCTTCATTATTTTTTTTAAGATGATAATAACACGTTGGAATTGATAAGTAAAAAAGTTGATAAATTCTCCCATGAGCTGAGTATAATTTGAAGTAATTAGAAATATATCATTTTAAAGTATGTTTGGTATATTTTTTTCTCGTTTCTTCATATTTTCATAAATAATAATGATGGCGTATTTTAATGTATACGTAGAAGGGTTGAAGAAGTCTCACGTGAACTGTATTCAATCAAAAGAAATTGGAAGATAGATTTTTAAATTGATTTCTTGAGGGTATGTTTTATATGCTTTTTCTTTTGATCTTTTTAGTATGTTAGAATAATCTAACAATAATCTCTCTCTCAAAAACAAAAAACAAAAAACAACAACAACAACAACAAAAAACAGCATAATTATAAGCAATTAGAGGTAGTTTTTTTTTTTTTTTTTTTTTTTTTTTTTTTTTTTACGTACCTTCCTTTTTTATGATGGTTGGTGGTCTCATCTGAACACGCAACTATCAATTATTAATAAAGGTATACAATTAACACACACCGACAACAGGGGGAAACACAGAAGAAAATATATATTGTTTCTTATCTTTTTATTCGTAGTTATATTTCTTTATTTTTTTTATCTATTTAT
>NC_091590.1:5823173-5825673 GCF_042767895.1 Penaeus vannamei
GATAGAAAATGGAGGAATAATGATAATGCGTAAGAAACTTTCACAGAACTGGGAGATAGAATAGGAGAAGAAGAAATACATGAAATACATTGCGAAAGGAAAAATGAAGAAAATGGAGGAAAACAGAGGAAGGAAAAAGGGGAGAGGAGAGAGAATATAGGAATAATGATAATACGTAAGAAACATTCACATCACTAAGGGAAAAATAGGAGAAGAAATACGTGAAATACATTGCGAAAGGAGAAAAATGAAGAAAACGTAGGGAAAAAAAAGGAAAAAAGAAGGGAAGAGAACCATAAAATTTAGAAATAATGATAATACGTAAGAAACATTCACATCACTAAGGGAAAAATAGGAGAAGAAATACGTGAAATACATTGCGAAAGGAGAAAAATGAAGAAAACGTAGGGAAAAAAAAGGAAAAAAGAAGGGAAGAGAACCATAAAATTTAGAAATAATGATAATACGTAAGAAACATTCACATCACTAAGGGAAAAATAGGAGAAGAAGAAATACGTGAAATACATTGCGAAAGGAGAAAAATGAAGAAAACGTAAGAAAAAAAGGAAAAACGAAGGGAAGAGAACCATAAAATTTAGAAATAATGATAATACGTAAGAAACATTCACATCACGGGAAAATATAGAACAAGAAATACACACAAGCAAATGATAATTATGTTCTTAAACAACTCACTTATCTACATACAAATGCAGTATATCACTTTGACTCAGAGATTTCAGCAAACTTATTTTTTAGGTAAAGTTTTCAATGGAAAAATATTTGTATAGATCTTCATTCCTTTGTATGTATATATCTTTATCCTTTTAAAGTCATATCTTGCAACAACGGCAATAAATTTAAGCCACATACGCGCTGTATAATTTTTCTTCCGTCTTTGAAAATAAAATTTGTAAAAATCTCTTTACCTCCCAGTCAGTCAACACCCCCACCCCCCCCGACTCCATTAACGCTAAAACATTTTTATGCAAGTCATCATCCAGACATTTTTTTAAATAACTTTTTTGTTTTTTACTTTTTACCTTTTTTAGATACTTTTTACTTTTTTTTTAAAATACATTTTACGTTTTTTTTCTTTTTCTTTTTTTTTTTTATAACGTGCACTTCCTGAAAAAAAATAAAGAAAATCTGCATTGCTCAAGATAACAGAGGAATATCTTGATTGGATAGGCCCAATCGTATCCAATTTCAAGTTATCTTCAGGATATTTTTGCAGGAACCTCGTTGGATATGCAAAACGCCATTGCACATATCTTGTCAACATGTCTATTCTTTTCTCCGTCTATATCTATCTGTTTGTGTGTCTATATCTAGATAAGTCCATTTATCTATGTATCTTTATGTATGGTTATGTACTTGTGACTTTATCCATATTATTGTCTATGTCTATGTCTATCAACTTATCTGTCTGTTCAGTAGTTTATTTATTTCTCTTTCTGTCTATCTGTCTATCTATTTGTTTATTTGTATATTTATTTATCTGTTTTTTCTATCCAGCTATGTAGCTACCTATTCATTTATTTATCTATCTGTCTGTCTGTCTTTCTTCCTCTCTCTTTCTCTCTCTCTTTATCTTAATCTTTCTCTCTCTCTCTCGCTGTTTCTGCTCTCTCTCTTTCTCTCTCACACTATCTCTCTTTTTTCTCTCTCTCCCTCCCTCCCTATCTCTCTCCCTCCATCACCATCCATCTACCTATCTATCTATCTATCAATCAGCCAATCCCTATATTTCTCCCTACATAGAATTCCTTACCTAACCAAAACACACAAACATACATACATATATATATATATATATATATATATATATATATATATATATATATATATATATATATATACATATATACACACAAACGTCACTTATATCTATCTACCCATACACAACACAGTAATCTCCGGCACATCTATCTATCCATCTCTCTCTCTCTCTCTCTCTCTCTCTCTCTCTCTCTCTATCTATCTATCAGTGGCCCAAAAAGAGGAAGATAACACGCCCACACGCCCACGCGAGGAGCCGATCGGTTGCATGCATTAAGATGTGCAAGCAAACAGTCTTGGGAAAAACACATAACTCAACCTGAAAGCATACAAACAGAGTTGCATAAGAGAGAGGTATAGATAGGAGGAGATGGAGAGAGGGTGAGAGAGAGTGAGGGGGAGGGGGGGGAGAGGGGAAAGGGAGAGGGTGAGGAAAGGGAGATAGAGAGAGAGGGAGAGGGGCAGGAGAGGGAGCAGGAGAGGGAGAAGGAGAGAGAGGGAGGGATGAGGGAGAGAGGAGAGGAGAGGGAGAGGGAGAGGAGGAGGAGGGATGAGGGTGGGAGAAGGAGGGAGGGATGAGGGAGGGGAAGAGTGAGGGAGAAGGAGAGAGAGAGAGAGAGGAGGAGTGAGGGAGAGGGAGAGGAGGAGTGAGGGAGGGAGGGAGGGATGAGGAGAGGAGGGAGAGGGAGGGAGGAGAGAGAGAGAGAGAGAGAGAGAG
>NC_091590.1:5838173-5840673 GCF_042767895.1 Penaeus vannamei
CTTGACTTTCAGATTCTTTATCTGTGTCTATTAGGTTTTTTTCTTTATTCCTTTTTTTCTCTCTCTCATTTTTTCTCTTTGTTTCCCTCTCTCATTCTTTCTCTTTGTTTCTCTCTCACTCTCTATCTCTTTCCTTCTCTTTCTCTCCCTCTCCCCCTCCCCCTTCCCCTCCCCTCCTCCTACCCCTTTCCCCATCCTCCTTCCCCTCCCCCTCCCCCTCCCCTCCCTCTCCCCCATCCGCCTTCCCCCTCCCCCTCCCCCTCCCTCCTCCCCCTCCCCCATCCGCCTTCCCCCTCCCCCTCTCTTTCTCTCCCTCTCTCCCTTTTCCTTTTATCAGGCAACAGCTGTTTCCTGTTTCGGTCACGCATCAATTTGAAAGAATCATACGCTTTGCACATACTCTTATGAGGGAATGGGACATGGAGAATTAGGAAGATTACGTAATCGGTATAAAGTTGTATATTTGTTCGAAATGCGAAAAGAATACAACATAAATTCTAGGGTTATTTTTTTTTCTCTTTCTATTTCTTTCCGTGTGCATGTAAACATTCGTTGATTTTTTTTAAACTTTCAGTCTGAAAATGTTCGAATACATTAAAACACAAACATGTTTTTTTTTCGTTTTTTTTTCTTCGGTTTGTTTTCTCTTCTGTATTTTCTTTTTCTTTTATTCTGTTTGCTTGTCGCTTTCATTCTTTTCTCTGTTTTTGTCTCCCTGTTCGCTTATTTCTTTCATTTTTCTTCTTTCAGTTTCTGTCTCTGTCTATCTGCCTTATTGTCTGTATGTCTCTCTCTGATTGGCTTTTCGTTTTTGTTTCTGTTTATGTATCTGTCTCTCTGTTCTCTCTCTCTCTCTCTCTCTCTGCCTCTGTCTTTCTCTCTCCTCTCTCTTTCTCTCTCTCTCTCACCCCCTCTCTCTCTCTCCTTCCCCCCTCTCTTCCTCCCTCACTCTCTCTCTCTATCTCTCTCTCTCTCACTCTCTTTCTACCCCCCCCCCTCTCTCTCTCTGTCTTTCTCACCTTCCCCCTCCCTCCCTCCTCTCTCTCTCTCTCTCTCTCTCTCTCTCTCTCTCTCTCTCTCTCTCTCTCACTCTCTCTCTCTCTCTATCTCCTCTTTCTCATTCTTTCCCTTCCTCCCTTCCTCCCTCCCTCACTCTCTCTTTCTCTTTCTCTCTCTCTCTCTCTCTCTCTTTCTCTCTCTCTCTTTCTCTCTCTCTCCTTCCCCCTCCCTCCCCCCCTCCCTCCCTTCCTCACTCTCTTTCTCTCTCTCTCCTTCCCTCTCTCTCTCTCTCCTTCCCTCTCTCTCTCTCTCTCTCTCTCTCTCTCTCTCTCTCTCTCTCTCTCTCTCTCTCCTTCCCTCCTCTCTCTCTCCTTCCCTCCTCTCTCTCTCCTTCCCCCCTCTCTCCCTCCCCCTCGTTATTCAGACAAACTTTGTGCATTTCCTCGAAAATAGTAAACAAGGTTTCTCACTGAACCCTCGATGGCAACGTTTTCATAACTGTCAGTTGCCAATACCGAAGATGATTTTATTTGATTAAATGCGTGATATTTAAGAGATTAATACACGTATCGTCGTTAGATTATTCTGCTTAAAAGGATAGAGTCTGATCATGAAAATTGCAATTAAACTCTTAACCGAATCAGAGTTTCGAAAATACCTAATTAAAACGGGATCACTTTCATCCCACGTGACTTCCGCCTTGTGTCATTCCAAAAAAAAAAAAAAAAAAAAAAAAAAAAAAAAAAAAAAAAAATGTGGCCAAGATAATCTGATTTGCAATTTTTTTTTTCTTAGTGATTAGTAATTGGGAGGCAAATTATATATTCATCTGTGGACAGCGGGGAATATCTGCAGATTTACAGCAGTTTGCCCTTAAACACGCACATACATGCACACACGCACACCGGTACACACACACATGCAAACACGTACGCTTGCATAGACACACACACATACATGCACATACGTATGCTTGCGCACACACACACACACACACACACACACACACACACACACACACACACACATACATACACTCAAACACACACACTCACACACACATACAATCAAACACACACACACATACACTCAAACACACACACACACAAACGCAAACACACACACATACCCTCAAACACACACACACACATACCCTCAAACACACACACAAACACAAACACACACACACATACACATACACACAAACTTACACACTCACACACACAAACACAAACACAAACACACACACACACAATCAAACAGATAAAAAACACCAAATACTTTCTTCAGCCAATCACACCAGAAATCAAATTTTGAGAACCAATTAAAAAAAAAATCTCACAAATTAAATTCTCTCTCAGATACGTAGTAATCTAAAGTATTTATCGGAATTCATCCTATCACGTTAATTCACTTAGTATTTTAATGACTAAATAATGACTACAAGTTCTCAGGCATTTAAATGTTTAATGTGAGATTATTTCATTATAATCATCAATAA
>NC_091590.1:5850673-5853173 GCF_042767895.1 Penaeus vannamei
GGTCCTGACAATTGCACACCTGTCTGCATGATTTTTGGACGTCACTCTGTCATGGTGGTGTTCGTCCGAGAGAACGATGTCATACGATGGCGTTGATATAAATGGATATAAAAAGTGGGTGATCTTTTATTTTTGGGGAAAAGGTGTTTGATCTCTATTTCGTGTTTTTTTGTTTATTTTTATTTGGTTTATCAGATCACTTCTTGTTATTAAATAAAGAGGGTTTTTTATGTGAGTCATCGCTGGCACGCACACGTTAGTACGAAAAAAAAGAAAAAAAAGAACGTTAGTACAAAAAAGAAAGAAAGAAAAAAAAGAAGAAAAAGAAAAAGAAAACGTTCACAGGAAAGAACAGACACGCGATGTTCCACTAATGCATACAGACATATGTGTACATAACCTTCCCACATACACACACACGCACATACACACTTATTCTCCCCTCACTTACATAAACAATCCTCTCCAGTCACACATACACAAACACACACACGCTAACAGACACACAGACACACACACATCAACACACTCACACACACACACAGAACCCCCCCACACACACACACACACAAACACACACACACACACAAACACAACACACACAAACACAAACACACAACCACCCAACCTCCACACACACACACACACACAAACACCCCCCACGCCCCCCCACACACATACAGATCCCAGCCGTGCCATGACACACAATGGACACCCGGCACGCACATGCCAGCAGTAAGTGCCACAGCAGTAAGTTCAGTTGTGTCAGCGAGTGTTCAAAATCATCGATTGTTCAGAATGCAGGATATGTCTGTGATAACATATTTATATTAGCATTGATATTGATAATGTCATCATCATTGTTATTGTTACTGTTATCATTGTTATTGTTGTAATTATTATCATAATTGTCATTATTATTATGAGTGTAATTATCATTTCTCTATCATCATCATTATTGTTATTATTATCATTATTTTCATTATTATCATTATTATTATTATTATTATCATTATTATTATTATTATTATCATTATTATTGATATTGTTATTTTTATTATCATTATTATCATAATAATAATAATAATAGTAAAAATTATTATATATTATCATTATTATCATTGATATTATTATTATTATCAGTATCATTATTATCGTTATTATTATTGATATTATGATATTATTATTATGATTATTATTATTATGATGATGATGATTATTATTATTACTATTATTATTATCATTATTATTATTATTATTATCATCATTATTGCCATTATCATTATTGTCATTTTCATTATTATTATCATCATCATTATTATCATTATCATCATCACCATGATCATCATTACCTTTTTGGCCATTCTTTTTTTATCTCGAAGCAATAGTAAATAAGAATGCTAAAGATTAGAAAGAAAGAAATGCCATATTTATTTTTCTTTTTTCGCTTCTTATTTATCTACCTGCTTTATTTCATCTATCTGGTTTATCCACTTATTCACCTACCATTCTTCCTTTTAAAATCTTTGCCGGAGTGAAAATAAATGAAAATTATGGAAAAGTTGTGAAACTTCGGTTTAACACTGACTATTATCCACCTGTTGCTTAAAAATAGACGAGGAAAATGAAAGACTTCATAAATAAGGAACGAGAGAGTGAGAGAGAGAGAGAGAGAGAGAGAGAGAGAGAGAGAGAGAGAGAGAGAGAGAGGGAGGGAGGGAGGGAGGGAGAGAGAGAGAGAGAGAGAGAGGGAGTGAAAGAGAGAGAGAGAGAGAGAGAGAGAGAGGAGGGAGGAAGAGGAACAGGGAGGGAGGGAGGGAGAGAGAGAGAGAGAGAGAGAGAGAGAGAGAGAGAGAGAGAGAGAGAGAGAGAGAGAGAGAGAGAGAGAGAGAGAGAGAGAGAGAGAGAGAGAGAGAGAAATTACAGCAATTGCCAGAAACTGAATCAAAGATTGAAATCAAAGAGAAAGGACAAGGTTAATAAATACTAAAAGAAAAGAAAAAAAAGAAAAAAAAATTACAAAAGAGATACAAGGAGAGACAAATTCGCAATAATAAGGCGCCACAAGAGAATGGGAGAAAAAGAGATTATGGGTAAGGAATCAGGAGGAGGGAGAGAACGGAAGGGGAGAATAGACAAGGGAGTAAAGGGAGAATAGTCACGGAGGAAGGGAGAGCAGAGGAGAGGGAGTTGGAGTGGGGGGGGGAAGGGAGGTAGAAGGGGAAGAGGAAGGGAGAAGAAAAGGGAGGGAGTGAGGGAGTGTATAATGACAGGGAGGGAGGGGGGAAGGGAGAGAGAGTAGGGAGTGGAGTGAATTAAGGAGGAGGAGGAGGAGGAAGAGTAGAAGTAGGGGGACAAGGGGTAGGGGAGGGGTCAGGAAGGAGCAGAGGGGAGGGGAGATAATGACAAGGGGGAGAGGGGTAATAGCACAGCGTAAGGGGGAGGGGGGAGTAATGACAAGGGGGAGGGGG
The DNA here is from genome assembly GCF_042767895.1 of Penaeus vannamei. Lineage (NCBI taxonomy): Eukaryota > Metazoa > Arthropoda > Malacostraca > Decapoda > Penaeidae > Penaeus > Penaeus vannamei. The sequence continues at coordinate 5,853,145 of NC_091590.1, forward strand.
ATAATGACAGGGGGAGGGGGGCTTGCAAG
>NC_091590.1:5863173-5873173 GCF_042767895.1 Penaeus vannamei
TATTACAAAAACCTTATAAACGTGATAAGGGTCTTTTCACGCCCTAATCTGTACGCCGGTTTGGTAGATAAGTAGATAAAGAACTGTTTTTTTTTGACATAATACAGATCCAATTAATAGTATCACCCCCTACCCAACCCCTCCTTACCCCCACCCCCACCCCATCCCTCCAACACCCTTTATACCCTACCCAACCCCTCCTTACCCCCCATCTCCCTCCTCTTACCCCCCTTCTTAGCCACAATTAAAGCGAAAACCCCAACAATCGTCCACAAATTTGTAGCAAAAAGTAAAAAAAGTAAAAAAAAAAAAAAACTATTAATTATTCATAACGATATACCATTGGCTTCCGTTATTTTCCGGGTGTGAGGAGAATCTCTCGTTACTTGTTGCAGGTAATTAGCATAATTCCGGGTCGCGTTGCACACCCGACGGTTTGCCTCTGCTCGTATGCCGCTTTGCAATGTTGCAAATTCGCCTCGTTCATTTGCAAGTGAGCGAGGACTGCAGATTTTTTTTTTTTTTTTTTTTTTGGCCGCCATGGGATTAGTGCTGTGGTTCTCTCTTCGTTAATTAATTGATTTATTAATTTGTGTGGATGATTAGTTCTTTTTTTTGGCAGAATTTCTTGTGTTGTTGTTGTCTTTGGCATTTTTTTTGGAGGTTGATTTTATGTGTGTCTGTAATGGTTGGCTGGATTGTGGCGTTGCATAAGCAGTTGCAGAACAGGACGACAAAAGCTGCATTGGTTTAGGGAATACACACACACACACACACACGCACCCACACACACACACACACACATATATATATATATATATGTGTGTGTGTGTGTCTATCTCTGTGTGTGTGTGTGTGTGTGTGTGCATGTGTGTGTGTGTGTGTACATATCCCCCCCCCAAAGCTACAAAAAGGGCACACACGAAGACACAAACAAACACACAAACACACACGTAGTTAAACTTTCACCGCAGACTAACACAGGTAACACAGGCCGGGTAAGCCAGCATTGAAGCTTCAGGCCGATCCATGAGAGAGATTAAAAAAAGAGAGAAAAAAAGAAACAGAGAAAAAAGGGAAGTGAAAAAATAACCGAATAAAAAGAATGAAAATATAAGAGAGAATGGAGAAGAGGGAAAGAAAGGGAATAGAAAAGGAGGGCGAAAGAGAGAGAGAGGAAGGGATGGAGAAAGAGAGAGAGAGAGAGAGAGAGAGAGAGAGAGAGAGAGAGAGAGAGAGAGAGAGAGAGAGAGAGAGAGAGAGAGAGAGAGAGAGAGAGAGAGAGAGAGAGAGAGAGAGAGAGAGAGAGAGAGAGAGAGAGAGAGAGAGAGAGAGAGAGAGAGAGAGAGAGAGAGAGAGAGAGAGAGGGGGAGAGGAAGAGAGGGAGGGAGGGATAGGGAGAGAGAGAGAGAGAGAGAGAGAGAGAGAGAGAGAGAGAGAGAGAGAGAGGGACAGAGAGAGAGAGAGAGAGAGAGAGAGAAACAGAGAGAGAGAGAGAGAGAGAGAGAAAGAAAGAAAGAAAGAAATAAAGAAAGAAAGAAGTAAAGATAGATAGATAGATAGATAGATAGATAGATAGAGAGAGATAAATGGACAGATAGCCAGACAAACAGATAGATAGACAGAGAGATAGATAGATAAATAGAGAGATAGCAAGAGGAATAGGAAAAAAAACATTCAATAAAACACAATTAGGATTAAAGGGCACAAAACGAGTAACATAAAACTAATTACAAAAAACAACATAAAACGAATACAAGAGAAGAAATTTAAAAAAATGCAAAAATGAAATAAATAAGAAATTGAATAAAGTAAAATAATCTAAAACCAAAACAAATAATAATGATAATAATAATAATTGTAATGGTAATCTTAATGATGATGATGATAATAATAATGATAACAATAATGATGATAATGATAATAATGATAATGATAATAATAACAATAATAAAATAATGACGATGATAATAAAAATAATAATAATAAAAATAGAAATGAAAGATGTACTATCCCAAAACAAAATTTTGCACAAGAGTGAAGACAATGAAGACACAACAGCAGAAGATAAAATGCTATGAAGACGCTAAAAGTAAGAAAGGAAGCGAGAGAAAGACTTCTTTGTGTCTTGTTGACATCGCAAACAAACAGGGAAGAAAAGAAAACGTTTCTTTGTGCGCAGTTATCGTGGTAGAGAACATGACCCCTTCTACTCGTGGTCGTGAAGCCGCTACCATGGGGGAGGGTTTCTACTGGTCGAGAACCGCGGAGGGGTGTACATGCTTTTTTTTTTTTTTTTTTTTTAGGGGGTATGGGTGGAAGATTATTATAATTTTGTTTTAGGATGGGGGTATGGGTGTAAGATTATTATCATTTTTTTTTTAGGGGGGAGGGTGTGGGGGAAAGGTTAAGTGGGTGTGCTTTTGTGATTTTTTTTTTTTTTTTTTTTTTTTTTTTAGAGGGTATGGGAACCCAGGCGGGCATGTAAACATATACATGCACGCATAAATAGGAAGGTAGATACATACACATACCCTGTCTTTCTCTCTCTCTCTCTTCCTCCCCCCCCCCTCCCTCTCTCCCTCCCTATCTCTCTCTCTCTCCCTCCCTCCCTTCCTTCCTCCCTCCCTCCCTCCCTCCCTCCCTCCCTCCCTCCCTCTCTCTCTCCCTCCCCCCTCTCTCTCTCCCTCCCTCTCCCCCCTCTCACACGCACACCCACACCCTTTCACACACGCAAAAGCACACCCACTCTAGCACATACAAATTCTCTCCTCCCGATAGTTGTGCGCATTTCCCTTTTTCATCGGACATAAATTTCGCGCTGTGTTTCGTATCCTAGCGCGAATATCTTTAATTTTCGCGTTGTGTTCATCGACTATGGCTTCAGGAACGTTGGGTTCGTTTAGTCTATCAAAACTTTTTATTCTTACTTTCTGAAAGCGCGGAACTGAGTGGTTGTGAGAGAGAGAGGGAGAGAGAGAGAGAGAGAGAGAGAGAGAGAGAGAGAGAGAGAGAGAGAGAGAGAGAGAGAGAGAGAGAGAGGGAGAGAGAGAGAGAGAGAGAGAGAGAGAGAGAGAGAGAGAGAGAGAGAGAGAGAGAGAGAGAGATAAAGAGAGAGTGAGAGAAAGACAGAAGTATGCAAAAGAAAGACAGAGAGAGTGGAAGAGAGAAAGAGAGACACATATACAGACAGACAGGTATATAAATACATAGACTGAGAGACAGATAGATAGGTAGATAGATAGAACAATAGATAGAGAAGATAAACCAGGACGTATAAAGAGACAGAGATAAAATAATAGAGAATAAGAAATAATAATAAAAGGAAAGGTTGTATGCAGGAACGAGCAACCACTTGCATGTAGATATAAAGATTTTTTTTTTTTTTTTTACTTGGTTCCCGTGAGCTAAAGTGCAGTTGCTTGCCCATGCTTCCTGGTTCTTATTTTCTTCTCTCTCTCCCTTTCTGTCTGTCTGTCAGTCTGTCAGTCAGTCTGTCTGTCATTCTCTCTGTCTGTCTGTCTCTGTCTCCCTCTCTCTCTTTCTTTCTCTCTCACGCACACACACTCTCTCTCTGTCTGTACTGTCTCTCTTTCTTTCTCTCTCTCTCTCAATCTCCCTCCCTCTCTCTCTCTCTCTCTCAATCTCCCCATCTCTCTCTCTCTCCTTTTTGTTCCAGTCTCTTTCATTTTTTTTTTATTCTTCACTGTGGAGGCAAATGGCAGCGGTTGCGTGGCCTATTGTTTGTGGTTTGTCCCTTCTCTCTCTCTCTCTCTCTCTCCCCTTCTCTGTTCTTTGTCTGTCTGTCTGTGGGTGTGCTACTCTTCTCCCTCACTCTCTCTCTCCCCTTTTCTGTTCTTTGTCTGTCTGTCTGTGGGTGTGCTACTCTTCTCCCTCACTCTCTCTCTCTGTCTGTCTCTCTCTCCCCTTTTCTGTTCTTTGTCTGTCTGTCTGTGGTTTTGCTACTCTTCTCCCTCACTCTCTCTGTCTCTCTCTCTCTCTTTCTAATTCTCTCTCTCTCTCTCTCTGTCTCTTCCTTTTTCTCTCTCCTTTTCTTCCAATCTCTGTCCCTCTGTCAATTTGTCTGTCTCACTTCTTATCCTTCTCTCTCTCCCTCTCCCTCCCCCCTCTCTCTCATTTTTCTCTCTCTCAGTATATATAAACACCCATAAACTTAATGCATGGTGAACACAACACACTAATTACATACGCTGTGAATCAAACCGGTTGAAAAATTAGGACCCACAAATCCCATTCATGGCGACCCCACGTTTATTTCATTCCTGTATTTATTTTAGATTTTTTCTAATTTTTTTTTCGTTTTTAGGGATATGTGTTTTTATTTTCTAGTTTTTTAGAGATATGTTTTTTTTTTTTTTTTTTTTTTTTTTTTTTTTTTTTTAATCGAAGGCAAAGTTTACCTCAGTCCTTCTGCATTTACCTTCCGTCTGTTGCACGTTGCCTGTTGCTTGTGCAGTCACTTCCACACGCTGTCTGTGACGTACGGGCAAGGTCTGGGTTTTGTTACAGCTGCTTTAATGGGCGTGTGTGCTTGAGGGGCGTGCTTGCAGTGTATATATGCGGCAGATTAAATAGATATGGGGTAGTTTTTTTTTTCTTTCTTGATCTGTCTCTCTTTCTTTCTCTTTCTCTTCTGTCTCTCTCTTTCTTTTTCTCTCTTTCTCTTTATATATATATATATATATATATATATATATATATATATATATATATATATATATATATATATATATATACACATCGCCAGCTTTCTTTGTTTACTTTCCTTCTCTCCCTCCTTCACGACACAACTTTCTCTTTCACGTTTCTTTTCCATCTCCCTCTGTCTCTCAGTTTCTTTCTATTCTCTCTCTCTCTCTTTTTCTCTCTCCCTCAGTCTTTCTCTCTCTCACCTTGCCTTCTCATCTCCCTTCTTCTCTCTAGCCTTCTATTCCTTCCCCCTCTCCCTCTCGTTAGTGCTCTCTCCTATCCTCCTTCTCCCTTTCTGTTGTTCTCTCCTGTTCTTCCTTGCTCCTTTTTTTATCCTTATCTAACTCTCTTTCATTTCTTCCCCTTCCCCCTTTCCGTCTTTTTCCCCCTTTCAGTATCTTCCTCTCTTTTATTCTTTCTCTCTCTGTCGTTTTTCATTTTTTTCCCTTCTGCCAATCCCCCTTTTTATTTGTCGGTCTATCTGTGTCTCTCTCTCTTCTTTCATCTTTTCCCCTCTCCCCCTCCCCACCCTTTTCCCTCATTTCAGCATCTCTATTCTGTATCTCTCTCGCCTTTTTTTTCTCCCTCTCTCTTTGTTTTCTTCGTCTTCACAGATGACCTGACCTGACCCAATATTCCGGCTCTGATTACTTCCTTGTCTTTCCTTTTGATGTACCCTTATCCCCCCCACCCCCATCCCCCTTCGCTTCTCCTTTCTTATTTAGTGTTCTTTGTCTTATTTTCCTCTCTGATTCCTAAATATAATCGGTATTACTATTAATGATAATGGTCATGATAACAATGATCATGATAATCGTAATGATGATGATAATTGTAATTGTAGTGATTAAATGATGTTACTATCGTTATCATAATTGCTATTATTGTCATAATCATTATTATTGTTTTTTGATTTTTCATCATTATTATTATCATTATTATCATCAATATTATCATTATCATCAATATCATTACTATTACTGTTCTAGTTATCATCATTCTTATTATCATTATCATTCACCACCTTCTCTCAATTTCCCTCTTCCTCATTTACGAAATCATACAAAAAAGATAAAATAAAATAAAAGATAGAAAAATAAAAATAAAATAAAAGAAAGAAAAAGTCAGAGAATGCCAATGACCTTAGCCCATTATGCAAATCAACTGACATTCACCACTCTTGAAATGATAGTTTCTACAGCTCTGCCGTTCAATTAGAGTTTGATAATGGATAGCTTGGTTCCTCGCGCGCGTGTGTGTATGTGTGCGTCCGTCTGTGTGTGTGTGTGTGTGTGTGTGTGTGTATGTGTGTGTGCGTGTGCGTGTGTCTGTGTGTGTGTGTGTCTGTGTGTGTGTGTATGCGTGTGTGTGTGTGTATGCGCACGTGTATGTGTGTGTCTGTGCGTGTGTATACGTGTGTGTGTTTTCTTGTGTAGGTGTTTTTGGTTTGCTTTGCATGTCATGGGTCTTATGTATGTGTATGGTCTTGATTCATGTATATAGGGGATGTGTCTTTTAGTCATATAGAAAAGGGTTAGAATGGTGATTTGCTAAGGACATGCGATATTTTTGCTTATTCCTATAATTGCACTAAATACACAGAAAAGATAAACACATACACACATTTATCTATTCACATATTCTATATATATGTATATATGTATGTATAGGTATTTGTATATGTAACATATACGATAATGTGTAGATTTCTCTCGCTGTCTCTCTCTCTTTCTCTCTCTCCCTCTCCCCATCTCTCTCTCTCTCTCTTCCTCATTCTCTCTCTCTCCCTCTCCCCATCTCTCTCTCTTATCCTCATTCTCTCTCTCCCTCTCCCCATCTCTCTCTCTCTTTCTCTTCCTCTCCCCATCTCTCTCATTCTCTCTCCCTCTTTTTATCTCCCTCTTTTTACGTCCTGTGTCCGTCTAAGGGTCTCAGCATCCGGCTACGAGTGCATGTTCCGTACATGTTTACCCGTTCAGTCTCTTGTTCCCGCAACCCGAGCCGATGTGGCTCCGACGCGGACCATTGCGGGTATCGAGGCGAAGACAGACAGTGATTCGAAGCCAGAAAATCGAGGCAGGGAGAGACAGTGATTCGAACCCGCGACCGAAGCAGCCATTCCGGGAATCAAGGCGGAAACAGTGATTCGGAGCCGGAAAATCGAGTTGGAGAGAGACAGTGATACGAAGCCGGAGAATCGAGGCAGGGAGAGACAGTGATTCGAACCTGCGACCGAAGCAGTCATTCCGGGAATCGAGGCAGGGAGAGAGTGATTCGAAGCCGGAGAATCGAGGCAGGGAGAGACAGTGATTCGAACCCGCGACCGAAACAGCCATACCAGGAATCGAGGCGGAGAGAGACAGTGATTCGAAGCCGGCGATCGAAACAGCCATTCCGGGAATCGAGGTGGAGAGAGACAGTGATTCGGAGACGGAAAGTCGAGGCAGGTAGAGACTGATTCGAACCCGCGACCGAAGCAGCCATTCCAGGAATCGAGGCGGAGAGAGGCAGTGATTCGAAGCCGGAAAATCGAAGCGGAAGACACAGTGATTCGAACCCGCGACCGAAGCAGCCATTTCAGGAATCGAGGTGGAGAGAGACAGTGATTCGAAGCCGGAAAATCGAGGCAAGGAAATATAGTGATTCGAACCCGCGACCAAAGCATCCATTCCAGGAATCGAGGCGGAGAGAGGCAGGGATTCGAAGCCGGAAAATCGAGGCGGAGAGAGACAGTGATTCGAAGCCTGAAAATCAAGGCAGGGAAAGACAGTGATTCGAACCCGCGACCGAAGCAGCCATTCCGGGAATCGAGGCGGAAAAGAGGCAGTGATTCGAATCCGGAAAATCGAGGCGGAGAGAGACAGTGATTCGAAGCCGGAAAAGCGAGTCAGGGAGAGACAGTGATTCGAACCCGCGACCGAAGCAGCCATTCCAGGAATCGAGGCGGAGAGAAACAATGATTCGAAGCCGCAAAATCGAGACGGAGAGAGACAGTGATTCGAAGCCGGAAAATCGAGGCAGGGAGAGACAGTGATTCGAACCCGCGACCGAAGCAGCCATTCCGGGAATCGAGGCGGACAAGAGACAGTGATTCGAACCCGCGACCGAAGCAGCCATTCCAGGAATCGAGGCGGAAAAGAGTCAGTGATTCGAACCCGCGACCGAAGCAGCCATTCCGGGAATCGAGGCGGAAAAGAGTCAGTGATTCGAACCCGCGACCGAAGCAGCCATTCCGGGAATCGAGGCGGAAAAGAGGCAGTGATTCGAACCCGCGACCGAAGCAGCGAGCGAAGAAGACGAGACACCCGCGTCCGCCGACCCGCCCCCAACGACCTCGTCCCGACAACCGGCTGTTATCCCCGCCCATCCCGCGCCCGAAATGGATTTTCTCTCCTCGGTTATTGACCCAAAGAGGAAGTCTGCGAGTAAACTTGACGTAAAACTTCCTAAAAAAAAAAAAGAAGTTCGCGGGAGAGTTTCGTATCAAAGGCTTCTCGGGAATGGGAAGCTCTGGCCGCTAATCAGAAACTTGTTTGCCTAACTTCGCCGCCTCGTCTGGCTCTGGTTAAGCTTCGGTGGGAATTCCGTACGCTTAGCAACCGAACTTCGCCAATAGATGTATAGATATTGCTTATTATATGCAGGGACACGTGTCTATGTACACACATCTGTCTGTCTCTCATGGTGATGTGATGTATACCTGTGTACGTGTTTATGTGTGCTTTGTTATACACATGACGTGTAGTGTTGTCATTATCATTGATATTATAGTCGTTATCATCATCATTACCACCATCATCATTATCATCTTTACCGTCATCTTCATCATCATCATTACATCATGATCATCACTTCATCATCATGATCATCACTTCATCATCATCATCACCACCATTATCATCATCATCACTTCCTCATGAGCATCACCATCATCATCATCATCATTATTGTCATTTATCTTTATTATAACCATTTTTATTGTTATTACAACAACAATGATAATTATGAATTACCCACTATCTTGATTTTCATTGCCATTATCATTGTTATTGTTACACTGTTATCATTTTATTGTTATTAATATTATTTTACCGGTTGTATAGGGATTAAATTAGCGATTTTGCGAGTTAATCAACTTATGCAAATATATCAACACGGTTATGAATATATGCATCAAAAATTTATCGCGTAACAGATAATTATGCACTTTAATATAACTCCTGGATTACGCTTTTAACTTTTAAGCCTTTTTTATGTTGTATATGTGTCCATTCTCCCCTCCTCATGGATGTCCCTCATGCCCCTTCTCTCTCTCCTTCCCTCCCCTCTCACTATCTCTCTCCCCCCCCCCTCTCTCTCTCTTTCTCTCTCATATCTCCCTCTCTCTCTCTTTCTCTCTCATCTCTCTCTCTCTCTCTTTCCTCTTATTCTCATCCCTATAATAACCTCCTTCTCCCCTCTCCTCTTTCCATTTTTTTCCTCCCTCACTAATTCTTCTCTTCTTATTTCTTCCTTCTTACCTCCTTCCCCTCTCTCCATCCCTATCCTACACACAAACACCCTCTCTCTCTTATTCCTCTTTCTCTTCTGTCTCCCACGACTTTTTTCTCACCTCCCTTCTATTCCATCCGCTATTCCTTCACATCTCTCTCTCCCCTCTCCTCTTTTTGTCCCCTCTCCCACAACCCCTCTCTCCTCCTTCCTTTCCAAATCCTCCTCCTTCCCATCTTTCTCTCCTTTCTCCTCTTTTCCTCCCCTCTCCCACACCTCTCTCTTCTTCCCCTCTTCTCTTTTCCTCCACCCACCTGCAACCTCTCCCCTTTTACTTTCCTCTTCTTATAAATTTCCTACATTTTATTTCTATTCTTTTGCCTGTTTTTGTATCCTACGTTTTGTCTGTAATTCTATAAAGTTAAAAGGAATATGAGCAACGGCGGGTGTATCGTCTAAACTCTACGGTATTTCCCTCCTCATTTCACTACATTTTCCTCCAAATCCTTCGTTTTCTCTCGTTCTTTTTTTCCTCTCTCTTTCGTTCTTCTCTCCTTTATTCTTGCCTTCACCCCTCGTCTCTTTCTTATCGTGTTGTTTCTCTCCCTTTCTTCTCGTCCTCTTGATTTTTTTTTCATTTTCTTATTTTTCTTTATTCTCTTTCCCCTTGCTCTTTATTTCCATTTTTTTCTTTCCTTTTCGCTTGTACTTTTCCAGCTTTCTCGTCTTTATCTTCATTTCCTTCAGTCTTTTTTTTCTCTTTTCTTTCTTTATTATTATTATTATTTTTTTTTTACTC